>NC_084565.2:42722500-42740000 GCF_033978685.3 Nerophis lumbriciformis
TCCTTGTAATGGATGTAAATTGATGTAATTTACATTATAATGTTTATTAGACGTCTTTAATATTATCCACAAAGTTCAATGAGCAGGTTGTGTTGTGTGTGAACATGTTTGTTGACTGTTTCTGCTGGTTGATTTTCTTTTTTTTTGCACCATGACTAGGGAAGGTTGTTTGGATTGGGTCATATAAGTGAATGCTGTGCTGTTTTGCTTGCAAGTTCAATTAATAGTTGTGGTATAGGTCAAATTGAAGATGCCGGCGGGCCGTAGTTTGGATACCCCTGGGTTAAAGACTTTTTTTTAATTTTATTTTTAATATGAAGGTTTTCTGGTGTTAGCTATGATCTACACGTTACACAAAGACACAATGCGCCTCACCGTCTGACACTTTTTGTCTTCACGTGGCAGAACTGGAGAAGCAGATGAAGATCGAGAACCTGTTTGTGACGTGGCAGCAGAGGTCCGCTCAGTCCAACATGCCCATCGCAGTGAGTCCTCAGAGAAACCACCACACTGCCCTTAGAACACACATGTCAAAGTGGTTTTCACCGAGGGCCACATCGCAGTTATGGCTGCCATCAGAGGGCCGCTTTTAACAGTGAACTATTGACTAATTTGCCCATGCATTTTATTATGAAATATATTTTTTTACGTCCACTGTAAAAAAAAAAAAAAAATTTATTTCTAATAACAATTCTGGTAAAAAAAAAATGTATTTAAAAATAAATAAATTCTGGTCAGCATTTTTTAATGTAAAATTCAGCATTTTTTAATGTAAAATCTACAGATTTTTTTTAAACATTCTATTACAGTAGATGGAAAACAGTACCCACTGTTTATTTACCATTTAAAAAAAATGCCAGTTTGTTACCGTAAAATAACTCTGGTACCATTTTTCCATTTACAGTAACAACAACCGTAGATTTTACAGTAAAAAAAAAGAAGAAAAAAAAGGCAACATTTTATAGTAAAAACAGTGGTAGAGTTTTTTTCAATTTACAGTTTTCAATTGAATATGTTGTAAAAACTTAATATCTATTGTCCTTTTAACAGTGATGGATAACTTGCTTTGAAACCATAAGTCAAGCAGATTTTAAAGTAAAAGTTGATTTTCAAGGTAAAAAAAAAAATGTTCAAGGTAAAAATAGCTTTTCAAGGCAAAAATTAATTTTCAAGTTAAAAACTGATTTTCAAAGTAAAAAATGATTTTCAAGGTAAAACATTTTTTTCAAGGCAGCAGTTTGATTTTCAAGGCAAAAAATTATTTTCAAGGTAAATTATTTTCAAGGTAAAAAATTATTTTCAAGGTAAAAAAAATTTTTTTACGGTAAAAGTTGATTTTCAAGATAAAAAATGATTTTCAAGGTAAGAAATGATTTTCAAGGTAATAAAAAATTTTCAAGGTAAAAGTTGATTTTCAAGGTAAAAAATTATTTTCAAGGTAAAAAATTATTTAAGGTAAAAGTTGATTTTCAAGGTAAAACATTTTTTTTAAGGTAAAAGTTGATTTTCAAGGTAAAAAAAATATTTTCAGGTAAAAAAAAATTTTCAAGGTAAAAGTTGATTTTCAAGGTCAAAAATGAATTTCAAGGTAAATAAGATTTTCAAGGTAAAAAAATGTTTTTCAAAGTAAAAGTTAATTTTTAAGGTAAAAAATGATTTTCAAGGTAAAAAATTATTTTCAAGGTAATAAAAAATGTTCAAGGTAAAAGTTGATTTTCAAGGTAAAAAATTAATTTCAAGGTAAAAAATGATTTTCAAGGTAAAAAAAAAATGTTTAAGGTAAAAGTTGATTTTCAAGGTAAAAAAAAATATTCAAGGTAAAAGTTGATTTTCAAGGTCAAAAATGAATTTCAAGGTAAAAAATGATTTTCAAGGTAAAAAACTATTTTCAAGGTAATAAAACATTTTCAAGGTAAAAGTTGATTTTCAAGGTAAAAGTTGATTTTCAAGGTCAAAAATGAATTTCAAGGTAAAAAATTATTTTCAAGGTAAAAAAAAATTTTTAAGGTAAAAGTTGATTTTCAAGGTAAAAAATGATTTTCAAGGTAAAACAATTTTTTAAGGTAAAAGTTGATTTTCAAGGTAAAAAAAAATTTTCAAGGTAAAAGTTGATTTTCAAGGTCAAAAATGAATTTCAAGGTAAAAAAAGATTTTCAAGGTAAAAAAATGTTTTTCAAAGTAAAAGTTTATTTTTAAGGTAAAAAATGATTTTCAAGGTAAAAAATTATTTTCAAGGTAATAAAAAATGTTCAAGGTAAAAGTTGATTTTCAAGGTCAAAAATGAATTTCAAGGTAAAAAATTATTTTCAAGGTAAAAATTTTTTTTTCAAGGTAATAAAAAATTTTCAAGGTAAAAGTTGATTTTCAAGGTAAAAGTTGATTTTCAAGGTCAAAAATGAATTTCAAGGTAAAAAATTATTTTCAAGGTAAAAAACTATTTTCAAGGTAATAAAAAATGTTCAAGGTAAAAGTTGATTTTCAAGGTAAAAGTTGATTTTCAAGGTCAAAAATGAATTTCAAGGTAAAAAATTATTTTCAAGGTAAAAAAAATGTTTTAAGGTAAAAGTTGATTTTCAAGGTAAAAAATGATTTTCAAGGTAAAAAATGATTTAAGGTAAAAGTTGATTTTCAAGGTAAAAAATGATTTTCAAGGTAATAAAAAATGTTCAAGGTAAAAGTTGATTTTCAAGGTAAAAAATTATTTTCAAGGTAAAAAATTATTTAAGGTAAAAGTTGATTTTCAAGGTAAAACATTTTTTTTAAGGTAAAAGTTGATTTTCAAGGTAAAAAAAATATTTTCAGGTAAAAAAAAATTTTCAAGGTAAAAGTTGATTTTCAAGGTCAAAAATGAATTTCAAGGTAAATAAGATTTTCAAGGTAAAAAAATGTTTTTCAAAGTAAAAGTTAATTTTTAAGGTAAAAAATGATTTTCAAGGTAAAAAATTATTTTCAAGGTAATAAAAAATGTTCAAGGTAAAAGTTGATTTTCAAGGTCAAAAATTAATTTCAAGGTAAAAAATGATTTTCAAGGTAAAAAAAAAATGTTTAAGGTAAAAGTTGATTTTCAAGGTAAAAAAAAATATTCAAGGTAAAAGTTGATTTTCAAGGTCAAAAATGAATTTCAAGGTAAAAAATGATTTTCAAGGTAAAAAACTATTTTCAAGGTAATAAAACATTTTCAAGGTAAAAGTTGATTTTCAAGGTAAAAGTTGATTTTCAAGGTCAAAAATGAATTTCAAGGTAAAAAATTATTTTCAAGGTAAAAAAAATTTTTTAAGGTAAAAGTTGATTTTCAAGGTAAAAAATGATTTTCAAGGTAAAAAATTTTTTTAAGGTAAAAGTTGATTTTCAAGGTAAAAAAAAATTTTCAAGGTAAAAAAAGATTTTCAAGGTCAAAAATGAATTTCAAGGTAAAAAAAGATTTTCAAGGTAAAAAAATGTTTTTCAAAGTAAAAGTTTATTTTTAAGGTAAAAAATGATTTTCAAGGTAAAAAATTATTTTCAAGGTAATAAAAAATGTTCAAGGTAAAAGTTGATTTTCAAGGTCAAAAATGAATTTCAAGGTAAAAAATTATTTTCAAGGTAAAAAAACTTTTTTCAAGGTAATAAAAAATTTTCAAGGTAAAAGTTGATTTTCAAGGTAAAAGTTGATTTTCAAGGTCAAAAATGAATTTCAAGGTAAAAAATTATTTTCAAGGTAAAAAACTATTTTCAAGGTAATAAAAAATGTTCAAGGTAAAAGTTGATTTTCAAGGTAAAAGTTGATTTTCAAGGTCAAAAATGAATTTCAAGGTAAAAAATTATTTTCAAGGTAAAAAAATGTTTTAAGGTAAAAGTTGATTTTCAAGGTAAAAGTTGATTTTCAAGGTCAAAAATGAATTTCAAGGTAAAAAATTATTTTCAAGGTAAAAAAATGTTTTAAGGTAAAAGTTGATTTTCAAGGTAAAAAATGATTTTCAAGGTCAAAAATGAATTTCAAGGTAAAAAAAGATTTTCAAGGTAAAAAAATGTTTTTCAAAGTAAAAGTTTATTTTTAAGGTAAAAAATTATTTTCAAGGTAAAAAATTATTTTCAAGGTAATAAAAAATGTTCAAGGTAAAAGTTGATTTTCAAGGTCAAAAATGAATTTCAAGGTAAAAAATTATTTTCAAGGTAAAAAAACTTTTTTCAAGGTAATAAAAAATTTTCAAGGTAAAAGTTGATTTTCAAGGTAAAAGTTGATTTTCAAGGTCAAAAATGAATTTCAAGGTAAAAAATTATTTTCAAGGTAAAAAACTATTTTCAAGGTAATAAAAAATGTTCAAGGTAAAAGTTGATTTTCAAGGTAAAAGTTGATTTTCAAGGTCAAAAATGAATTTCAAGGTAAAAAATTATTTTCAAGGTAAAAAAATGTTTTAAGGTAAAAGTTGATTTTCAAGGTAAAAAATGATTTTCAAGGTAAAAAATGATTTAAGGTAAAAGTTGATTTTCAAGGTAAAATTTTTTTTTTTAAGGTAAAAGTTGATTTTCAAGGTAAAAAAAAAATTTCAAGGTAAAAGTTGATTTTCAAGGTCAAAAATGAATTTCAAGGTAAAAAAAGATTTTCAAGGTAAAAAAAATGTTTTTCAAAGTAAAAGTTAATTTTTAAGGTAAAAAATGATTTTCAAGGTAAAAAATTATTTTCAAGGTAATAAAAAATGTTCAAGGTAAAAGTTGATTTTCAAGGTCAAAAATGAATTTCAAGGTAAAAAATGATTTTCAAGGTAAAAAAAAAATGTTTAAGGTAAAAGTTGATTTTCAAGGTAAAAAAAAATCTTCAAGGTAAAAGTTGATTTTCAAGGTCAAAAATGAATTTCAAGGTAAAAAATGATTTTCAAGGTAAAAAAATGTTTTTCAAAGTAAAAGTTGATTTTTAAGGTAAAAAATGATTTTCAAGGTAAAAAAATGATTTTCAAGGTAAAAAATGATTTTCAAGGTAAAAAAAATGTTTTTCAAAGTAAAAGTTAATTTTTAAGGTAAAAAATGATTTTCAAGGTAAAAAATTATTTTCAAGGTAATAAAAAATGTTCAAGGTAAAAAAAGATTGTCAAGGTAAAAAAATGTTTTTCAAAGTAAAAGTTAATTTTTAAGGTAAAAAAAGATTTTCAAGGTAAAAAATTATTTTCAAGGTAATAAAAAATGTTCAAGGTAAAAGTTGATTTTCAAGGTCAAAAATGAATTTCAAGGTAAAAAATGATTTTCAAGGTAAAAAAAATGTTTTTCAAAGTAAAAGTTGATTTTTAAGGTAAAAAATGATTTTCAATGTAAAAAAAAAAGATTTTCAAGGTAAAAAAATGTTTTTCAAAGTAAAAGTTGATTTTCAAGGTAAAAAATTATTTTCAAGGTAAAAAAAAAAAATGTCAAGGTAAAAGTTTATTTTTAAGGTCAAAAATGATTTTCAAGGTAAAAGTTAATTTTCAAGGTATAAAATTATTTTCAAGATAAAAAATGTTTTTCAAAGTAAAAGTTGATTTTTAAGGTCAAAAATTATTATACACATGCTGCCCTTTACACTTTGACCCTAGAACAGTCCGGGTGGTTCTTTTCCTCTTTGGTCCGGAGGACACCACGTCCACAGTTTCCAAAAACAATTTGAAATGTGGACTCGTCAGACCACAGAACACTTTTCCACTTTGTATCAGTCCATCTTAGATGAGCTCGGGCCCAGCGAAGCCAGCGGCGTTTCTGGGTGTTGTTGATCATTTTCGTTGGCTTCCGTGTTATAACTTCACTTCGTCACTTTTTACACCAAAATGCGTCCATTGGTCGTGAGTTCAAACCGAGTCATACCAAAGACTATCGACCAATTTCACTAGTACCGGTATACAGTACAACCCTAGTGATCGGTATCAGTATCGACCAATTTCACTCGTACCGGTATACCGTACAACCCTAGTGATCGGTATCAGTATCGACCAATTTCACTAGTACCGGTATACAGTACAACCCTAGTGATCGGTATCAGTATCGACCAATTTCACTGGTACCGGTATACCGTACAACCCTAGTGATCGGTATCAGTATCGACCAATTTCACTAGTACCGGTATACCGTACAACCCTAGTGATCGGTATCAGTATCGACCAATTTCACTAGTACCGGTATACCGTACAACCCTAGTGATCGGTATCAGTATCGACCAATTTCACTAGTACCGGTATACAGTACAACCCTAGTGATCGGTATCAGTATCGACCAATTTCACTCGTACCGGTATACCGTACAACCCTAGTGATCGGTATCAGTATCGACCAATTTCACTCGTACAACCCTAGTGATCGGTATCAGTATCAACCAATTTCACTAGTACCGGTATACCGTACAACCCTAGTGATCGGTATCAGTATCGACCAATTTCACTAGTACCGGTATACCGTACAACCCTAGTGATCGGTATCAGTATCGACCAATTTCACTAGTACCGGTATACCGTACAACCCGAGTGATCGGTATCAGTATCGACCAATTTCACTCGTACCGGTATACCGTACAACCCTAGTGATCGGTATCAGTATCGACCAATTTCACTCGTACCGGTATACCGTACAACCCTAGTGCTCGGTATCAGTATCGACCAATTTCACTAGTACCGGTATACCGTACAACCCTAGTGATCGGTATCAGTATCGACCAATTTCACTAGTACCGGTATACCGTACAACCCTAGTGATCGGTATCAGTTGGTTCCACAGAGTGGATACTGAGCACAGGTGTCTTCCTCAGCTGGCAGACCTGGAGACCTTGAAGCAGTCGTCCAGGCTGGTCCACTACTGCGCCACGCCGCTGCTCTTCGACCCCGTCTTCCGCAAGCAGATCCAGGAGGAACAAGCGGTGCCGCCGCCAGCGAAGGTACGCCAGACCCCTTCTGACAAAACCCCCCCCCCCCCGTGCTAAAATTGTCGCTCCGCCAGAAGCGCCATCGCTCCAGCGACTCCACGGCGTCGGGCCGCGACCGCAGCTACAGCGCCGACTCGGCCGACATGCTGCCCGGCCGGCTGAAGCAGGAGCCGTGGCTGCTGGACATCTCCAGCACCTTCCTGCAGCAGTACGTGCAGTACCTGCAGCGCATGGGCTTCATCCTGGTCCAGGTGCGCCCTCAGTCCCCGGCCCGCAGGTCTGTACCTCTCTTCCGTCTTCTTTTTAGCGCGTCACGCATTTCATCACTTTTGGCCGGGAAACATGCGCTCGCCGTCACTTTGGAGGCTTCCGACATATGTGACCCGCTGGGCTCCTGCGGGCCTTCGCTGTGTCCGCACTCATCCTCCCTCCCTCCCTCCCTTCCTCCCCCGCAGCATCGCCCGGGCTCGTGCCGCCATGCTGAACTCCATGTCATCGGAGGGCAGGATGTCTTTTTCTTATGTGAAGCAGAAGAGCGAGGACAGCCCCAAGGTGAGAGCAGCACTGTGGCGCAATAGTCTCTTCCAATGTTGCAGAAGGGGCGGGTTGTCATTTTGGTGAGAATCTGTATAAAGGTGTTAGTCAGGAAGGCTTTGCAACCTCGCCATATCCCTGTCCATCAGCAGGGAAGTTGTCACGTTGTGTAAATGGTAAATAAAAAGAGAATACAACAAATCCTTTTCAACTTATATTGAATTGAATAGACTGCAAAGACAAGATATTTCATGTTCACACTGAGAAACGTTCTTATTTTTGTGCAAATAATCATAAACTTAGAATTTAATGGCAGCAACGCATTGCAAAAAAGTTGTCAGAGGGGCATTTTTACCACTGCAAAAAGTCAGTGTTCAAAAAATAATAATAAAAAAAATACCCTTTACTTTTTCCTCAAGGTAAAAAATGATTTTCAAAGTAAAAAAAAAAATTTTAAGGTAAAAGTTGATTTTCAAGGTAAAAAATGATTTTCAAGGTAAAAAATGATTTCAAGGTAAACATTTTTTTTCGAAGTAAAAGTTGATTTTCAAGGTAAAAGTTGATTTTCAAGGTAAAAAAAAATTTTCAAGGTAAAAGTTGATTTTCAAGGTAAAAGTTGATTTTCAAGGTAAAAAAAAAAATTTCAAGGTAAAAATAGCTTTTCAAGGCAAAACTTAATTTTCAAGGTAAAAAATGATTTTCAAGGTAAAAAATGATTTTCAAGGTAAACATTTTTTTTCGAAGTAAAAGTTGATTTTCAAGGTAAAAGTTGATTTTCAAGGTAAAAAAAAAATATTTCAAGGTAAAAATAGCTTTTCAAGGCAAAAATTAATTTTCAAGGTAAAAAATGATTTTCAAGGTAAAAAATGATTTTCAAGGTAAAAATTTTTTTTTCAAGGTAAAAGTTGATTTTCAAGGTAAAAAATGAATTTCAAGGTAAAAAAAAATTTCAAGGTAAAAATAGCTGTAAAGGTAAACATTTTTTTTCAAGGCAGCAGTTGATTTTCAAGGCAAAAAAGATTTTTCAAGGTAAATTATTTTCAAGGTAAAAAAAACATTTTTAAGGTAAAAGTTGATTTTCAAGGTAAAAAATGATTTTCAAGGAAGGTAAAAAATGATTTTCAAGGTAAAAAAAAATGTTCAAGGTAAAAATTGATTTTCAAGGTAAAAGTTGATTTTCAAGGTAAAAGTTGATTTTCAAGGCAAAAAATTATTTTCAAGGTAAAAAATGATTTTCAAGGTAAAAAAAACATTTTCAAGGTAAAAGTTGTTTTTCAAGGTAAAAAATGATTTTCAGGGTAAAAAATGATTTTCAGGGTAAAAAATGATTTTCAAGGTAAAAAATGATTTTCAAGGTAATAAATTATTTTCAAGGTAATAAAAAATTTTCAAGGTAATAAAACATTTTCAAGGTAAAAGTTGATTTTCAAAGTCAAAAATGAATTTCAAGGTAAAAAATGATTTTCAAGGTAAAAAAAACATTTTTAAGGTAAAAGTTGATTTTTCAAGGTAAAAAATGATTTTCAAGGTAAAAAACAAATTTCAAGGTAAAAATAGCTTTTCAAGGCAAAAATTTATTTTTAAGGTAAAAACTGATTTTCAAGGTAAAAAATGATTTTCAAGGTAAACATTTTTTTTTCAAGGCAGCAGTTGATTTTCAAGGCAAAAAAAAATTTTCAAGGTAAATTATTTTCAAGGTAAAAAAAAAAATTTCAAGGTAAAAAAAAAATGTTTTTAAGGTATAAGTTGATTTTCAAGGTAAAAAATGATTTTCAAGGTAAACATTTTTTTTTTCAAGGCAGCAGTTGATTTTCAGGGCAAAAAAAATTTTTCAAGGTAAATTATTTTCAAGGTAAAAAAAAATTTTCAAGGTAAAAAAAAAATGTTTTTAAGGTATAAGTTGATTTTCAAGGTAAAAAATGATTTTCAAGGTAAAAAAAAATTTTCAAGGTAAAAAAAAGCTTTTCAAGGCAAAAATTAATTTTCAAGGTAAAAAATGATTTTCAAGGTAAAAAATTATTTTCAAGGTAAAACATTTTTTTCAAGGCAGCAGTTGATTTTCAAGGCAAAAAATTATTTTCAAGGTAAAAAATGATTTTCAAGGTAAAAATTTTTTTTCAAGGCAGCAGTTGATTTTCAAGGTAAATTATTTTCAAGGTAAAAAAAAATTTTCAAGGTAAAAAAAATAATTTTTAAGGTAAAAGTTGATTTTCAAGATAAAAAATGATTTTCAAGGTAAGAAATGATTTTCAAGGTAAAAAAAATTTCAAGGTAAAAGTTGATTTTAAGGTCAAAAATGATTTTCAAGGTAAAAAATGAATTTCAAGGTAAAAAAGGATTTTCAAGGTAAAAAATGATTTTCAAGGTAAAAAATGTTTTTCAAAGTAAAAGATCATTTTTAAGGTAAAAAATGATTTTCAAGGTAAAAAATGATTTTCAAGGTAAAAAATTATTTTCGCAATAGTCTCTTCCAATGTTGCAAAAGGGGCGGGTTGTCATTTTGGTGAGAATCTGTATAAAGGTGTTTGATCGGTGTTATGCTTTTGAACATTTTTAGTCAGGAAGGCTTTGCAACCTCGCCATGTCCCTGTCCATCAGCAGGGAAGATGTCACGTTGTGTAAATGGTAAATAAAAAGAGGATATAACAAATCCTTTTCAACTTATATTCAGTTGAATAGACTGCAAAGACAAGATATTTCATGTTCACACTGAGAAACTTTCTAATTTTTGTGCAAATAATCATGAACGTAGAATTTAATGGCAGCAACACATTGCAAAAAAGTTGTCAGAGGGGCATTTTTACCACTGCAAAAAGTCAGTGTTCAAAAAATAATAATAAAAAAAATACCCTTTACTTTTTCCTCAAGGTAAAAAATGATTTTCAAGGTAAAAAAATGTTTTTTTTAAGGTATAAGTTGATTTTCAAGGTAAAAAATGATTTTCAAGGAAGGTAAAAAATTATTTTCAAGGTAAAAAAAAAAATGTTCAAGGTAAAAGTTGATTTTCAAGGCAAAAAATTATTTTCAAGGTATAAAATGATTTTCAAGGTAAAAAAAAAAATGTTTAAGGTAAAAGTTGTTTTTCAAGGTACAAAATGATTTTCAAGGTAAAAAAATTTTTTCAAGGTAATAAAAAATTTTCAAGGTAAAAGTTGATTTTCAAGGTCAAAAATGAATTTCAAGGTAAAAAATTATTTTCAAGGTAATACATTTTTTTCAAGGTAATAAAAAATTTTCAATGTAAAAGTTGATTTTCAAGGTCAAATATGAATTTCAAGGTAAAAAAAACATTTTTAAGGTAAAAGTTGATTTTCAAGGTAAAAAATGATTTTCAAGGTAAAAAATAATTTTCAAGGTAAAAGTTGATTTTCAAGGTAAAAAATTATTTTCAAGGTAAAAAATTATTTTCAAGGTAATAAAAAATTTTCATGGTAATAAAAAATTTTCAAGGTGAAAGTTGATTTTCAAGGTCAAAAATGAATTTCAAGGTAAAAAATGATTTTCAAGGTAAAAAAATTTTTTTAAGGTAAAAGTTGATTTTCAAGGTAAAAAATGATTTTCAAGGTAAACAATTTTTTTTAAGGTAAAAGTTGATTTTCAAGGTAAAAAAATATTTTCAAGGTAAAAAAAATGTTTTCAAGGTAAAAGTTGATTTTCAAGGTCAAAAATGAATTTCAAGGTAAAAAATGATTTTCAAGGCAAAAGTTGATTTTCAAGGTCAAAAATTAATTTCAAGGTAAAAAATGATTTTCAAGGTAATAAAAAATTTTCAAGGTAAATGTTGATTTTCAAGGTAAAAAATGATTTTCAAGGTAAAAAAAAATTTTTCAAAGTAAAAGTTGATTTTTAAGGTAAAAAATGATTTTCAAGGTAAAAAATTAATTTCAAGGTAAAACATTTATTTCAAGGTGAAGTGAAGTGAAGTGAAGTGAATTATATTTATATAGCGCTTTTCTCTAGTGACTCAAAGCGCTTTACATAGTGAAAGCCAATATCTAAGTTACATTTAAAGCAGTGTGGGTGGCACTGGGAGCAGGTGGGTAAAGTGTCTTGCCCAAGGACACAACGGCAGTGACTAGGATGGCGGAAGCGGGGATCGAACCTGCAACCCTCAAGTTGCTGGCACGGCCGCTCTACCAACCGAGCTATACTGCCCCACAAGGTCAAAAATGATTTTCAAGGTCAAAAATGATTTTCAAGGTAAACATTTTTTTTTCAAGGTAAAAATTGCTTTTCAAGGCAAAAATTAATTTTCAAGGTAAAAAATGATTTTCAAGGTAAAACTTTTTTTTTTAAGGTAAAAGTTGATTTTCAAGGTAAAAAATGATTTTCAAGGTAAAAAATGATTTTCAAGGTAAACATTTTTTTTCGAAGTAAAAGTTGATTTTCAAGGTAAAAGTTGATTTTCAAGGTAAAAAAAAAATTTCAAGGTAAAAGTTGATTTTCAAGGTAAAAGTTGATTTTCAAGGTAAAAAAAAAAAATTTCAAGGTAAAAATAGCTTTTCAAGGCAAAAATTAATTTTCAAGGTAAAAAATGATTTTCAAGGTAAAAAATGATTTTCAAGGTAAAATTTTTTTTTTCAAGGTAACAGTTGATTTTCAAGGTAAAAAATGAATTTCAAGGTAAAAAAAAAATTTCAAGGTAAAAATAGCTTTTCAAGGCAAAAATTATTTTTTATGGTAAAAAATGATTTTCAAGGTAAAAAATGATTTTTAAGGTAAACATTTTTTTTTCAAGGTAGCAGTTGATTTTCAAGGCAAAAAATGATTTTCAAGGTAAATTATTTTCAAGGTAAAAAAAATGTTTCAAGTTAAAAACATTTTTTTAAGGTAAAAGTTGATTTTCAAGGTAAAAAATGATTTTCAAGGTAAAAATAGCTTTTCAAGGCAAAAATGAATTTTTAAGGTAAAAAAAAATTTTCAAGGTAAAAAAAGCTTTTCAAGGCAAAAATTAATTTTCAAGGCAAAAATTAATTTTCAAGGTAAAAACTGATTTTCAAGGTAAAAACTGATTTTCAAGGTAAAAACTGATTTTCAAGGTAAAAAATTATTTTCAAGGTAAAACATTTTTTTCAAGGCAGCAGTTGATTTTCAAGGTAAATTATTTTCAAGGTAAAAAAAAATTTTCAAGGTAAAAAAAAAATTTTCAAGGTAAAAAATGATTTTCAAGGTAAAAAATGATTTTCAAGGTAAAAAATGTTTTTCAAAGTAAAAGATCATTTTTATCTATCTGTATAAAGGTGTTTGATCGGTGTTAGGCTTTTGAACATTTTTAGTCAGGAAGGCTTTGCAACCTCGCCATATCCCTGTCCATCAGCAGGGAAGATGTCACGTTGTGTAAATGGTCAATAAAAAGAGGATACAACAAATCCTTTTCAACTTATATTCAATTGAATAGACTGCAAAGACAAGATATTTCATGTTCACACTGAGAAACTTTCTTTTTGTGCAAATAATCATGAACTTAGAATTTAATGGCAGCAACACATTGCAAAAAAATTGTCAGAGGGGCATTTTTACCACTGCAAAAAGTCAGTGTTCAAAAAAAAAGAAAAAAAGTACCCTTTTCCTTTTCCTCAAGGTAAAAAAATGATTTTCAAGGTAAAAAAAATGTTTTTTTAAGGTATAAGTTGATTTTCAAGGTAAAAAATGATTTTCAAGGTAAAAAAAAATGTTCAAGGTAAAAGTTGATTTTCAAGGCAAAAAATTATTTTCAAGGTAAAAAAAAATGTTCCAAGGTAAAAGTTGTTTTTCAAGGTAAAAAATGATTTTCAAGGTAAAAAATGATTTTCAAGGTAAAAAATTATTTTCAAGGTAATACAAAATTTTCAAGGTAGTAAAAAATGTTCAAGGTAAAAGTTGATTTTCAAGGTCAAAAATGAATTTCAAGGTAAAAAATGATTTTCAAGGTAAAAAAACATTTTTAAGGTAAAAGTTGATTTTCAAGGTAAAAAATGATTTTCAAGGTAAAAAATGATTTTCAAGGTAAAAGTTGATTTTCAAGGTCAAAAATGAATTTCAAGGTAAAAAATTATTTTCAAGGTAAAAAAAAATGTTTAAGGTAAAAGTTGATTTTCAAGGTAAAAAATGATTTTCTAGGTAAAAAAATTTTTTTAAGGTAAAAGTTGATTTTCAAGGTAAAAAATGATTTTCAAGGTAAAAAATGATTTAAGGTAAAAGTTGATTTTCAAGGTAAAAAATTATTTTCAAGGTAAAAAAATATTTTCAAGGTAAAAAAAAGATTTTCAAGGAAGGTAAAAAATTATTTTCAAGGTAAAAAAAAATGTTCAAGGTAAAAGTTGATTTTCAAGGTAAAAGTTGATTTTCAAGGCAAAAAATGATTTTCAAGGTAAAAAATGATTTTCAAGGTAAAAAAAATTTTTTTAAGGTAAAAGTTGTTTTTCAAGGTAAAAAATGATTTTCAAGGTAAAAAAATGTTTTCAAGGTAATAAAAAAATTTCAAGGTAAAAGTTGATTTTCAAGGTAAAAAATCAATCAATCAATCAATGTTTATTTATATAGCCCTAAATCACAAGTGTCTCAAAGGGCTGCACTAGTCACGACATCCTCGGTACAAAGCCCACATAAGGGCAAGGAAAAACTCACCCCAAAAAATGAATTTCAAGGTAAAAAATGATTTTCAAGGTAAAAAAACATTTTTTAAGGTAAAAGTTGATTTTCAAGGTCAAAAATGAATTTCAAGGTAAAAAATGATTTTCAAGGTAAAAAAAAACATTTTTAAGGTAAAAGTTGATTTTCAAGGTAAAAAATGATTTTCAAGGTAAAAGTTGATTTTCAAGGTCAAAAATGAATTTCAAGGTAAAAAAGTATTTTCAAGGTAATAAAATTTTTTCAAGGTAATAAAAAATGTTCAAGGTAAAAGTTGATTTTCAAGGTAAAAGTTGATTTTCAAGGCAAAAAATGATTTTCAAGGTAAAAAATTATTTTCAAGGTAAAAAATTTTTTTTTTAAGGTAAAAGTTGTTTTTCAAGGTAAAAAATGATTTTCAAGGTAAAAAAAATGTTTTCAAGGTAATAAAAAATTTTCAAGGTAAAAGTTGATTTTCAAGGTAAAAAATCAATCAATCAATCAATGTTTATTTATATAGCCCTAAATCACAAGTGTCTCAAAGGGCTGCACAAGCCACAACGACATCCTCGGTACAAAGCCCACATAAGGGCAAGGAAAAACTCACCCCAAAAAATGAATTTCAAGGTAAAAAATGATTTTCAAGGTAAAAAAAACATTTTTTAAGGTAAAAGTTGATTTTCAAGGTCAAAAATGAATTTCAAGGTAAAAAATTATTTTCAAGGTAAAAAAAACATTTTTAAGGTAAAAGTTGATTTTCAAGGTAAAAAATGATTTTCAAGGTAAAAGTTGATTTTCAAGGTCAAAAATGAATTTCAAGGTAAAAAATTATTTTCAAGGTAATAAAATTTTTTCAAGGTAATAAAAAATGTTCAAGGTAAAAGTTGATTTTCAAGGTCAAAAATGAATTTCAAGGTAAAAAATGATTTTCAAGGTAAAAAATTATTTTCAAGGTAATAAAAAATTTTCAAGGTAATAAAAAAATTTCACGGTAAAAGTTGATTTTCAAGGTCAAAAATGAATTTCAAGGTAAAAAATTATTTTCAAGGTAAAAAAAAATTTTTAAGGTAAAAGTTGATTTTCAAGGTAAAAAATGATTTTCAAGGTAAAAGTTGATTTTCAAGGTCAAAAATTAATTTCAAGGTAAAAAATGATTTTCAAGGTAATAAAAAATGTTCAAGGTAAAAGTTGATTTTCAAGGTAAAAAATGATTTTCAAGGTAAAAAAAATGTTTTTCAAAGTAAAAGTTGATTTTTAAGGTAAAAAATTTCAAGGTAAAAAATTAATTTCAAGGTAAAAAATGATTTTCAAGGTAAAAAAAAATGTTCAAGGTAAAAGTTGTTTTTCAAGGTAAAAAATGATTTTCAAGGTAAACATTTTTTTTCAAGGTAATAAAAATTTTTCAAGGTGAAAGTTGATTTTCAAGGTAAAAAATGAATTTCAAGGTAAAAAATGATTTTCAAGGTAAAAAAATATTTTTAAGGTAAAAGTTGATTTTCAAGGTCAAAAATGAATTTCAAGGTAAAAAATGATTTTCAAGGTAAAAAAAAATATTTAAGGTAAAAGTTGATTTTCAACTTAAAAAATGATTTTCAAGGTAAAAGTTGATTTTCAAGGTCAAAAATTTATTTCAAGGTAAAAAATCACTTTCAAGGTAATAAAAAATTTTCAAGGTAAAAGTTGATTTTCAAGGTAAAATTTTTTTTTTCAAAGTACAAGTTGATTTTTAAGGTAAAAAATGATTTTCAAGGTAAAACATTAATTTCAAGGTAAAAATGATTTTCAAGGTAAAAAATTAATTTCAAGGTAAAAAATTAATTTCAAGGTAAAAAATTATTTTCAAGGTTAAAAAAAATGTTTTAAGGTAAAAGTTGATTTTCAAGGTAAAAAAGGATTTTCAAGGTAAAAAATTAATTTCAAGGTAAAAGTTGATTTTCAAGGTAAAAAATGATTTTCAAGGTAAAACTTTTTTTTTAAGGTAAAAGTTGATTTTCAAGGTAAATTTTTTTTTTTAAGGTAAAAGTTGATTTTCAAGGTAAAAAAATATTTTCAAGGTAAAAAAAAATTTCAAGGTAAAAGTTGATTTTCAAGGTCAAAAATGAATTTCAAGGTAAAAAAAAGATTTTCAAGGTAAAAAAAGATTTTCAAGGTAAAAAAATGTTTTTCAAAGTAAAAGTTAATTTTTAAGGTAAAAAATGATTTTCAAGGTAATAAAAAATGTTCAAGGTAAAAGTTGATTTTCAAGGTAAAAAATTATTTTCACTGCGATGAGGTGGCGACTTGTCCAGGGTGTACCCCGCCTTCCGCCCGATTGTAGCTGAGATAGGCTCCAGCGCCCCCCGCGACCCCAAAGGGAATAAGCGGTAGAAAATGGATGGATGGAAAATGATTTTCAAGGTAAAAAATTAATTTCAAGGTAAAAATGATTTTCAAGGTAAAAAATTAATTTCAAGGTAAAAAATTAATTTCAAGGTAAAAAATTATTTTCAAGGTTAAAAAAAAAATTTCAAGGTAAAAGTTGATTTTCAAGGTCAAAAATGAATTTCAAGGTAAAAAAAAAGATTTTCAAGGTAAAAAAAGATTTTCAAGGTAAAAAAATGTTTTTCAAAGTAAAAGTTAATTTTTAAGGTAAAAAATGATTTTCAAGGTAATAAAAAATGTTCAAGGTAAAAGTTGATTTTCAAGGTAAAAAATGATTTTCAAGGTAAAAAAATGTTTTTCAAAGTAAAAGTAGATTTTTAAGGTAATAAATGATTTTCAATGTAAAAAAATGATTTTCAAGGTAAAAAATGATTTTCAAGGTAAAAAAATGTTTTTCAAAGTAAAAGTTGATTTTCAAGGTAAAAAATTATTTTCAAGGTGAAAAAAAAAATGTCAAGGTAAAAGTTTATTTTTAAGGTCAAAAATGATTTTCGAGGTAAAAGTTAATTTTCAAGGTACAAAATTATTTTCAAGATAAAAAATGTTTTTCAAAGTAAAAGTTGATTTTTAAGGTAAAAAATTATACACATGCTGCCTTTTACACTTTGACCCTAGAACAGTCCGGGTGGTTCTTTTCCTCTTTGGTCCGGAGGACACGACGTCCACAGTTTCCAAAAACAATTTGAAATGTGGACTCGTCAGACCACAGAAAAACTTTTCCACTTTGTATCAGTCCATCTTAGATGAGCTCGGGCCCAGCGAAGCCAGCGGCGTTTCTGGGTGTTGTTGATCATTTTCGTTGGCTTTGCATAGTAGAGTTTTAACTTGCACTTAACAGATGTAGCGACCAACTGTAGTTACCGGCAGTGGTTTTCTGAAGTGTTCCACGAGCCCATGTGGTGATATCCTTTACACACTGATGTGGCTTTTTGATGCAGTACTGAGGGATAAAAGGTCCGTAATATCATGGCTTACGTGCAGTGATTTCTCCAGCTTCTCTGAAAATGTTGATATTACGGAGCGTAGATGGTGAAATCCCTAAATTCCTTGTTGAGAAATGTTGTTCTTAAACAATTTGCTCAGGCATTTGTTGACAAAGTGG
>NC_084565.2:42745000-42767500 GCF_033978685.3 Nerophis lumbriciformis
GTAACCTGTGTGGCTGTTGACCAAGTATGCCTGCCCGCTGGCCTGTTCTAAAAATAGCTCAAAGAGCAGCACTTACCAGTGAGCTGCCTCTATTTTTTTTAATTGTATTTATTTACTAGCAAGCTGGTCTCGCTTTGCTCGACATTTTTAATTCTAAAAGAGACAAAACTCAAATAGAATTTGAAAATCCAAGAAAATATTTTTAAAGACTTGGTCTTCACTTGGAATAAGCGGTAGAAAATGGATGGATGGATGGGTCTTCACTTGTTTAAATAAATTCATTTATTTTTTTTACTTTGCTTCTTATTACTTTTAGAAATACAATTTTAGAGAAAAAATACAACCTTAAAAATGATTTTAGGATTTTTAAACAAATATACCTTTTTACCTTTTAAATTTCTTCCTCTTCTTTCCTGACAATTTAAATCAATGTTCAAGTAAAAAAAATGTTTTTATTATTGTAAAGAATAATAAATATTTTATTTTCTGGTTTTTCGACGAAGAATATTTGTGAAATATTTCTTCAAACTTACTATGATTAAAATTCAAAAAAATTATTCTGGCAAATCTAGAAAATCTGTAGAATCAAATTTAAATCTTATTTCAAAGTATTTTGAATTTCTTTTCAAATTTTTGTTCTGGAAAATCTAGAAGAAATACTGATTTGTCTTTGTTAGAAATATAGCTTGGTCCAATTTGTTAAATATTCTAACAAAGTGGATTTTAACCAATTTAAAACATGTCATCAAAATTCTAAAATGTATCTTAATCAGGAAAAATTACTAATGATGTTCCATAAATTATTATTATTATTTTTTTCTAAAAGATTCAAATTAGCTAGTTTTTCTCTTCTTTTTGTCGGTTGAATTTTGAATTTTAAAGAGTCGAAATTGAAGATAAACTATGTTTCAAAATTTAATTTTCATTTTTTTCGTGTTTTCTCCTCTTTTAAACCGTTCAATTAAGTGGTTTTTTTCATCATTTATTCTCTACAAAAAACCTTCCGTAAAAGGAAAAAAAAAATGTACGACGGAATGACAGACAGAAATACCCATTTTTTTATATATATATACATTTATTTATTTAGCTATTCTTGTTTAAATCACACTTACGTGTAACTTACAAATGACAATATATTTATTTATTTAAGTGTGTATCAAACTGGTAGCCCTTGGCATTAATCAGTACCCAAGAAGTAGTTTTTGGTTTCAAAAAGGTTGGTGACCCCTGTACTAGGGCATCAAATCAGTGTCAGTTGAGTCGGTCCATAGGTTGCCTGTAGGGATTTTTAATGTCCAGCAGGTGTCAGTATTTAGTGACACAGTATCAATACAGTTTTGCAATGTGTCGAAACGCTTCATGACGCCTCATCAACCCATCACTATTGTTTAACAAGTGTTGGGCTGGCACGCTGTTAATACAGATTGTAGAGGGCGCCAAATGTTGTACCATCATGGCACGCCCTTATTATAGCCGTAAGGGTGAAAATCGGTGAATATTAATCCCGGGAGTTTTCTGCGAGAGGCACTGAAATCCGGAAGTCTCACGGGCAAATTGGGGGGGTTCAGCAAGTAAGCTGCTGAGCCGCATCAGAGTGATCAAAGCCGCGGGTTGCCGACCCCTGAACTAGAACGACCAAATAGCTAGAACTAGTATGCATACAGGTAAAAGCCAGTAAATTAGAATATTTTGAAAAACTTGATTTATTTCAGTAATTGCATTCAAAAGGTGTAACTTGTACATTATATTTATTCATTGCACACAGACTGATGCATTCAAATGTTTATTTCATTTAATTTTGATGATTTGAAGTGGCAACAAATGAAAATCCAAAATTCCGTGTGTCACAAAATTAGAATATTACTTAAGGCTAATACAAAAAAGGGATTTTTAGAAATGTTGGCCAACTGAAAAGTATGAAAATGAAAAATATGAGCATGTACAATACTCAATACTTGGTTGGAGCTCCTTTTGCCTCAATTACTGCGTTAATGCGGCGTGGCATGGAGTCGATGAGTTTCTGGCACTGCTCAGGTGTTATGAGAGCCCAGGTTGCTCTGATAGTGGCCTTCAACTCTTCTGCGTTTTTGGGTCTGGCATTCTGCATCTTCCTTTTCACAATACCCCACAGATTTTCTATGGGGCTAAGGTCAGGGGAGTTGGCGGGCCAATTTAGAACAGAAATACCATGGTCCGTAAACCAGGCACGGGTAGATTTTGCGCTGTGTGCAGGCGCCAAGTCCTGTTGGAACTTGAAATCTCCATCTCCATAGAGCAGGTCAGCAGCAGGAAGCATGAAGTGCTCTAAAACTTGCTGGTAGACGGCTGCGTTGACCCTGGATCTCAGGAAACAGAGTGGACCGACACCAGCAGATGACATGGCACCCCAAACCATCACCCAACCATGCAAATTTTGCATTTCCTTTGGAAATCGAGGTCCCAGAGTCTGGAGGAAGACAGGAGAGGCACAGGATCCACGTTGCCTGAAGTCTAGTGTAAAGTTTCCACCATCAGTGATGGTTTGGGGTGCCATGTCATCTGCTGGTGTCGGTCCACTCTGTTTCCTGAGATCCAGGGTCAACGCAGCCGTCTACCAGCACGTTTTAGAGCACTTCATGCTTCCTGCTGCTGACCTGCTCTATGGAGATGGAGATTTCAAGTTCCAACAGGACTTGGCGCCTGCACACAGCGCAAAATCTACCCGTGCCTGGTGTACGGACCATGGTATTTCTGTTCTAAATTGGCCCGCCAACTCCCCTGACCTTAGCCCCATAGAAAATCTGTGGGGTATTGTGAAAAGGAAGATGCAGAATGCCAGACCCAAAAACGCAGAAGAGTTGAAGGCCACTATCAGAGCAACCTGGGCTCTCGTAACACCTGAGCAGTGCCAGAAACTCATCGACTCCATGCCACGCCGCATTAACGCAGTAATTGAGGCAAAAGGAGCTCCAACCAAGTATTGAGTATTGTACATGCTCATATTTTTCATTTTCATACTTTTCAGTTGGCCAACATTTCTAAAAATCCCTTTTTTGTATTAGCCTTAAGTAATAGTCTAATTTTGTGACACACGGAATTTTGGATTTTCATTTGTTGCCACTTCAAATCATCAAAATTAAATGAAATAAACATTTGAATGCATCAGTCTGTGTGCAATGAATAAATATAATGTACAAGTTACACCTTTTGAATGCAATTACTGAAATAAATCAAGTTTTTCAAAATATTCTAATTTACTGGCTTTTACCTGTATATCTAAAAAAAAGCATCCACAGTCTGTGGTGCACTCAGGTGGTCAGGGAGAGCGTTCCCCCAGACTGGGAGCGGCGGAGCAGAAAGCCCGGTCTCCCATAGTTCGTAGCTTTGTCCTCGGAGGTTGTTAGCCTGTCCGGAGCGGAGGTGTGGTGTGGAGGATTTGGGGGTGAGCATTTCCATGGAGGCACTGGTGGGTTAGTAGGGAGACTTTGAATTCAATCCTGAATACTCCTGGTTCTTATCTGGTCGCCGCGGATACCACTCGTCTTCCTGCAGCCGGGCAGGGAAAGAGGCGGACTTGTACCAAGGTCCCACGGTCCTTAAAGGAGCAACATTCAGTGAAAGTCCTTCCACGTCCTACCTGTGAGCTGGAGACGCAGTCAATGTAGACCCACCAGACCCGCGAGGCAAAGCAGCACCTTTGATTTGATGATGACCCCCCCCCCCCCCCACGCTTACCTTCTAATCATTTCCCAGAATGCTCTGCGTACGAGCAGCTCCGTGTGTTCCCCCGCCTGACGAACGCCAACGCTGTCTTTTCAGCTCTCCATGCTTTTCACGGAGGAGTGCGACAAGGTGCGGGACCTGATGCACGTGCACTCCTTCAGCTACGACTTCCACCTGCGGGTGGTGCACCAGTACCTGCTGGGCTGCCACACCACTCTGCGCCAGGGCTACCAGCTCACCGACTTCCTCAGCGACTTCATCTCGCAGCATCCCGACATCCCCAAGTTTGGACGCAACCACGTCTTCCAAGGTCTGGACGGCGTGCCGGGGGGGGAAAAGGAGAACCCCTCCTGACGTGTTCTTGTGTGTTCCGTCAGGATGCTTCTCCGTCCCTACGGGGATGATAACCGCCCACCAGCTCTACAACTACATCACCGACCACGCCAGCGCCTACGGCATGAAGCCCCTGCGCATGTCCAAGGCCGCCGGCGCCGCCGACGCCAAGAAGACGGCCGAGCTTCACGAGTACGCGCTGGTGGCGCTGTGGAACAGGTACCACGTGTCCCCTGGAGCAAAGACCTGGACGCCTCACCCTGACTTTGAATTCTCCCCCCCCCCGCTTCAGCTCCGGCTCTTACAAGGACCTGGAGGGTCTCCATCATCGCGACGTCTTCGACGTGTCCCTGGTGGTCTGCCACAACGCGGCGCCCTTCGAGGAGCAGTCGGACGGGGAGAGGCACGTGCTGAGGTAAGACCGGAATGAGGAATAACCGGAAACCACGACTTATTTTGCAATTAGTTGAATGCATGATGCGCACCCTGAACTCCATTGTAAAAATGGGTGTTTCTACATTTGTTGTGTTTGTTCTGTATGAGAAATAACCGGAAACCACTACTTATTTCCCAGTCACACACTGGTTTTTTAGTTACTGAATAGATTTCTACTCAATTGATTCGTATCGTTCTAAATCCAACGTACGGCCCGCCCGCGAACAGGTTTAATCCGACCCGTGGCATCGGTTTGTAAATACACTGAAACAATGTCTATTATTGGCAAGTTTGCATTAGGTGAAGTTGCAGAGTTTCCCACGGCACACCAGACAATGTGTGCCGCGGCACAGCGGTTGAAAATCATTGCTAAGCAACTCTGAAATGATATAAGATATATATATACAATGTGCTTCTGTCAGCAGCTACAACAACAAAGGCGTGTTTGCATCTTCAGAGCCGTTACCGGTTTTGTTTGTGTGCAGGTTGCGCTTCTACGTGATCATGACCAGCCAGAGAGAGCTCTTTCCCCGACTCACAGCTGACATGAGGCGCTTCAAGAAGCTGCCTCAGATCCACCGTGAACCGGGCGACGCGGGTGGCCGTCTACCCACGGACCGGGCGGAGGCCTGCCTCGGTGGCGAGCAGGACCTATGGGAGGACGCCTCCTCCGAGGCGGCGGCGGCGGCGGCCACCTCCACGCCCAGCGACGGCAACGAGTTTTACCCGCTGGTGGGCGTGTCCGCCGAGCCTCAGGGGCTGCTGTACCCCTCGCCCCTGTTCCCCCTGCTCAACAACGAGGTGGCGGTGGCCCGCCGGCAGATCCAGGCCAGCGTGGAGGAGGCCATGGGTCACTGCCGCAGGGACAACCTGTGGAGGAGGCTCTTCCACGGCGAGCACCTGGCGCTGGACAAGCTCAAGCTGACCAAGCTGACCTTCAGCGAGCTGGAGGAGCTTCTGGAATCCGTCCAGAGCCGCTCGGTGGGGGAGATCGACCCCCAGCTGGTGAGAGCCACTCTTGTCCTCCTGAAAGGATTGAAAATCATGTTTTACCTTGTAAATCATTTTATACCTTGAAAAAAAAAATGTACCTTGAAAAAAAATTTTTACCTTAAAATTTTTTTTTACCTAGAAAATCATTTTTTACCTTGAAAATCATTTTTTACCTTGAAAATCATTTTTTACATTGAAACATTTTTTTTACCTTGAATAATTTTTTCCTTGAAAATCATTTTTAACCTTGAAAAAGAAATTTACCTGGAAATTTTTTTTTTACCTTGAAAATAATTTTTTACTTTGAAAACCATTTTTTACCTTGAAAATCATTTTTTACTTTGAAAAGAATTTTTTACCTTGAAAATCATTTTTTACTTAGAAATTTTTTTTTTACCTTGATAAAAAATTTTTACCTTCCATCCATCCATTTTCTACCGCTTATTCCCTTTGAAAATCATTTTTTACCTTGAAAAAAAATTTTTACCATGAAAAATTGTTTTTACCCATGAATTTTTTTTTACCTTGAAAATCATTTTTTACCTTGAAAAAAAAAATTTACCTTGAAACATTTTTTTTTTACCTTAAAAATTTTTTTTACCTAGAAAATCATTTTTTACCTTGAAAATCATTTTTAACCTTGAAAATCATTTTTTACATTGAAATTTTTTTTTTACCTTGAATAATTTTTTCCTTGAAAATCATTTTTAACCTTGAAAAAAAAATTTACCTGGAAATTTTTTTTTTACCTTGAAAATCATTTTTTACTTTGAAAACCATTTTTTACCTTGAAAATCATTTTTTACCTTGAAAATCATTTTTTACCTTGAAAAAAAAAATTTACCTTGAAAAAATTTTTTTACCTTAAAATTTTTTTTGCCTAGAAAATCATTTTTTACCTTGAAAATCATTTTTAACCTTGAAAATCATTTTTTACATTGAAACATTTTTTTTACCTTGAATAATTTTTTCCTTGAAAATCATTTTTAACCTTGAAAAAAAAATTTACCTGAAAAAATTTTTTTTACCTTGAAAATCATATTTTACCTTGAAAAAAAAAATTTACCTTGAAAATTTTTTTTACCTTCCATCCATCCATTTTGTACCGTTTATTCCCTTTGAAAATCATTTTTTACCTTAAAAAAAAATGTTTTACCTTGAAAAAAATTTTTTACCCATGAATTTTTTTTTACCTTAAAAATAATTTTTTACCTTGAAAATCATTTTTAACCTTGAAAATCATTTTTTACATTGAAAAAAAAAATTTACCTTGAAAATTTTTTTTTACCTTCCATCCATCCATTTTGTACCGTTTATTCCCTTTGAAAATCATTTTTTAACCTTGAAAATCATTTTTTACTTTGAAAACCATTTTTTACCTTGAAAATCATTTTTTACTTTGAAAATCATTTTTTACCTTGAAAAAAAAATTTACCTTGAAAAAAAATGTTTACCTTCCATCCATCCATTTTCTACTGCTTATTCCCTTTGAAAATCATTTTTTACCTTGAAAAAAAAATTTTATCTTGAAAAATTTTTTTTACCCATGAATTTTTTTTTACCTTGAAAATCATTTGTTACCTTGAAAATCATTTTTAACCTTGAAAATCATTTTTTACCTTGAAAATTTTTTTTTACCTTGAAACATTTTTTTTTACCTTAAAAATTTTTTTTACCTAGAAAATCTTTTTTTACCTTGAAAATCATTTTTAACCTTGAAAATCATTTTTTACATTGAAAATTTTTTTTTACCTTGAATAATTTTTTCCTTGAAAATCATTTTTAACCTTGAAAAAAAAATTTACCTGGAAATTTTTTTTTTACCTTGAAAATCATTTTTTACTTTGAAAACCATTTTTTACCTTGAAAATCATTTTTTACCTTGAAAATCATTTTTTACCTTGAAAATCATTTTTTACCTAGAAAAAAAAATTTTACCTTGAAAAATTGTTTTTACCCATGAATTTTTTTTTACCTTGAAAACATTTTTTTACCTTGAATGGGTAAATCCACTTTCACTGTAGGACTTTTTTTACCCATGAATTTTTTTGAAAATCATTTTTAACCTTGAAAATCATTTTTTACCTTGAATGGGTAAATCCACTTTCACTGTAGGACTGTTTCCTGAACATGAGTCCCGCCTGGTACCAAAGTCTCATCAAGGTTCTGCTCAGCCGATTCCCTCAAAGCTGCCGACATTTTGAAGACAGCGGAATCCAGTATCTGGTGAGGATCCTCCTTCCAAACATCCATCTGGAACACACTAAGGCGGTATGATTCTGTTCCAGGCTGTGCTCAACCAGAAGTTCACCGACTGCTTCGTTCTGGTCTTTCTGGACTCCCAAGCTGGAAAAACTGTAAGTGGACTTATGTTGTCTGTACTCTGCACCGTGTTCTCATTCATCCGGGTCAGTGTAGTCCCAGGGCCGTGAGTCCATGAAAACTAGACCGTCTTTGTCATCCGTTCATGCTCCATCCTATCAGCTCTCGTCTGATAGGATGGAGACAGGATACCCAACATGTGATGTTGGGGTATGTCCCCCCGTTAAAAGATAAATACACTAGACTGATAGGATGGTGAACACACATTTGATGTTGGGGTATGTCCCCACCTTAAAAGGTAAATACACTTGTCTGAGAGGATGGCACAGACACAGGATTTGTGGGCATGTTCCCACCTTAAAAGGTAAATACACTAGCCTAAGAGGACGGTGCACACACGTGATTTATGGGCATGTAACTACCTTAAAAGGTAAATACACTAGTCTTGGAGGATGATGCAAGCACAATAATGTTGGGGTATGTCTCCATCTTAAAAGGTAAATACACTTGTCTGAGAGGATGGTACACACGGGATTTGTGGGCATGTTCCCACCTTAAAAGGTAAATACACTAGACTGAGAGGATGGTGCACACACTGTATTTGTGGGCATGTTCCCACCTTAAAAGGTAAATACACTAGTCTGAGAGGATGGTGCACACACTTTGATGTTGGGGTATGTCTCCACCTTAAAAGGTAAATACACTAGTCTGAGAGGATGGTGCACACATATGATGTTGGGGTATGTCCCCACCTTAAAAGGTAGATACACTTGTCTGAGAGGATGGTGAACACACATGTGATGTTGAGGTATGTCCACACATTTGAAGATAAATACACTAGTCTGAGAGTATGGTGCACACATATGATGTTGGGGTATGTCCCCACCTTAAAAGGTAGATACACTTGTCTGAGAGGATGGTGCACACACATTTGATGTTGGGGCATGTCCACACCTTAAAAGGTAAATACACTAGCCTGAGAGGATGGTGCACACACGTGATTTGTGGGCATGTTCCCACCTTAAAGGATAAATACACTAGTCTAGTCTAAGGATGGTGCACACATGTGATGTTGCGGTGTGTCCCCACCTTTTGAAGATAGATTCACTAGTCTAAGGATGGTGTACACATGTGATGTTGGGGTATGTCCCCACCTTAAAAGGTAAATACGCTTGTCTGAGAGGATGGTGCACACACGTTTGATGTTGGGGTATGTCTCCACCTTAAAAGGTAAATACACTAGTCTGAGAGTATGGTGCAAGCACAATAATGTTGGGGTGTGTCCCCATCTTAAAATGTATATACACTAGTCTGAGAGTATGGTGCAAGCACAATAATGTTGAGGTGTGTCCCCACCTTAAAATGTACATACACTAGTTTGAGAGTATGGTGCAAGCACAATAATGTTGGGGTATGTGAACCTTAAAAGGTAAATACACTAGCCTGAGAGGATGGTGCACACACATTTGATGTTGGGGTATGTCTCCCCGTTAAAAGATAAATACACTCGACTGATAGGATGGTGAACACACATTTTATGTTGAGGTATGTCCCCACCTTAAAAGGTAAATACACTTGTCTGAGAGGATGTCACAGACACAGGATTTGTGGGCATGTTCCCACCTTAAAAGGTAAATACACTAGCCTAAGAGGACGGTGCACACACGTGATTTATGGGCATGTCACCACCTTAAAAGGTAAATACACTAGTCTTGGAGGATGATGCAAGCACAATAATGTTGGGGTATGTCTCCATCTTAAAAGGTAAATACACTTGTCTGAGAGGATGGTACACACGGGATTTGTGGGCATGTTCCCACCTTAAAAGGTAAATACACTAGACTGAGAGGATGGTGCACACACTGTATTTGTGGGCATGTTCCCACCTTAAAGGATAAATACACTAGTCTAGTCTCAGGATAGTGTACACATGTGATGTTGTGGTATGTCCCCAACCTTAAAAGGTAAATACACTAGTCTGAGAGGATGGTGCACACACATTTGATGTTGGGGTATGTCCCCACCTGAATAGGTAAATACACTAGTCTGAGAGGATGGTGCACACATATGATGTTGGGGTATGTCCCCACCTTAAAAGGTAAATACACTAGTCTGAGAGGATGGTGCACACACATTTGATGTTGGGGTATGTACCCACCTTAAAAGGTGAATACACTTGTCTGAGAGTATGGTGCAAGCACAATAATGTTGAGGTGTGTCCCCACCTTAAAATGTACATACACTAGTCTGAGAGTATGGTGCAAGCACTATAATGTTGGGGTATGTGAACATTAAAAGGTAAATACACTAGCCTGAGAGGATGGTGCACACATGTGATGTTGGGTTATGTCCCCACCTTAAAAGGTAAATACACTTGTCTGAGAGGATGGTGCACACACGTTTGATGTTGGGGTATGTCCCCACCTTAAAGGGTAAATACACTAGTCTGAGAGGATGGTGCACACATATGACGTTGGGGTATGTCCCCACCTTAAAAGGTAGATACACTTGTCTGAGAGGATGGTGAACACACATTTGATGTTGGGGTATGTCCCCACCTTAAAAGGTAGATACACTTGTCTGAGAGGATGGTGAACACACATTTGATGTTGAGGTATGTCCCCAACTTAAAAGGTAAATACACTAGTCTGAGAGGATGGTGCACACATGTGATGTTGTGGTATGTCCACACATTTGAAGATAAATACATTAGTCTGAGAGTATGGTGCAAGCACAATAATGTTGAGGTGTGTCCCCACCTTAAAATGTACATACACTAGTCTGAGAGTATGGTGCAAGCACAATAATGTTGGGGTATGTGAACCTTAAAAGGTAAATACACTAGCCTGAGAGGATGGTGTACACACATTTGATGTTGGGGCATGTCCACACCTTAAAAGGTTAATACACTAGCCTGAGAGGATGGTGCACACACGTGATTTGTGGGCATGTTCCTGCCTTAAAAGGTAAATACACTAGCCTGAGAAGATGGTGCACACACGTTATTTGTGGGCATGTTCCCACCTTAAAGGATAAATACACTAGTCTAGTCTAAGGATGGTGCACACATGTGATGTTGCGGTGTGGCCCCACCTTTGAAGATAGATTCACTAGTCTAAGGATGGTGTACACATGTGATGTTGGGGTATGTCCCCACCTTAAAAGGTAAATACACTTGTCTGAGAGGATGGTGCACACACGTTTGATGTTGGAGTATGTCTCCACCTTAAAGGGTAAATACACTAGTCTGAGAGGATGGTGCACACATATGATGTTGGGGTATGTCCCCACCTTAAAAGGTAGATACACTAGTCTGAGAGGATGGTGCACACATGTGATGTTGGGGTACGTCCACACATTTGAAGATAAATACACTAGTCTGAGAGTATGGTGCAAGCACAATAATGTTGGGGTGTGTCCCCACCTTCAAATGTATATACACTAGTCTGAGAGTATGGTGCAAGCACAATAATGTTGGGATATGTCCCCACCTTAAAAGGTAAATACACTAGTCTGAGAGTATGGTGAACACACATTTGATGTTGGGGTATGTCCCCACCTTAAAAGGTAAATACACTAGTCTGAGAGGATGGTGCACACATATGATGTTGGGGTATGTCCCCACCTTAAAAGGTATATACACTTGTCTGAAAGGATGGTGAACACACATTTGATGTTGGGGTATGTCCCCACCTTAAAAGGTAAATACACTAGTCTGAGAATATGGTGAACACACATTTGATGTTGGGGTATGTCCCCACCTTAAAAGGTAAATACACTAGCCTGAGAGGATGGTGAACACACATTTGATGTTGGGGTATGTCCCCACCTTAAAAAGGTAAATACACTAGTCTGAGAGGATGGTGCACACATGTGATGTTGTGGTATGTCCACGCCCTTGAAGATAAATACACTGGTCTGAGAGTATGATGCAAGCACAATAATGTTGGGGTGTGTCCCCACCTTAAAATGTATATACACTAGTCTGAGAGTATGGTGCAAGCACAATAATGTTGGGGTTTGTCCCCACCTTTAAAGGTAAATACACTAGTCTGAGAGTATGGTGAACATACATTTGATGTTGGGGTATGTCCCCACCTTAAAAGGTAAATACACTTGTCTGAAAGGATGGTGCACACATGTTTGATGTTGGGGTATGTCCCCACCTTAAAGGGTAAATACACTAGTCTGAGAGGATGGTGCACACATATGATGTTGGGGTATGTCCCCACCTTAAAAGGTAGATACACTTGTCTGAGAGGATGGTAAACACATTTGATGTTGGGGTATGTCCCCACCTTAAAAGGTAAATACATTAGTCTGAGAGGATGGTGCACATGTGTGATTTGTGGCCATGTTCCCACCTTAAAAGGTAATTACACTGCATCCAGCACCATCCTCTCAGACCCGAGCTGTCCTATCTAGTATGAGACTCTGACCAGTGGACTCCGAGTGTTGTAAACCTGCAAACTGTCCTTCCAGAGCTTGAAGGTGGTGCTACGCGAAGCTCTGCCCCCTCAGCCGCAGGACGGCAGCAGCCCGCCGGCCCTGATGGTGTCCATGTACCACCACCTGGAGTCGGTCATCAACACGGCCTGCTACAACCTCTGGACCGGACTCTTGTGACCGGACTGCCCTCTGAAGTGTTTTTATTCAAGATCAGCATGGAACATTTCAATCGTTGGCTCACTGTCCTGCGGGTCTGACAAGGTGCAGCTGACTCGTTTTGGACTCTCGCCCAAAAAGCCGAGTGACTGATGAGGTGTTAAAAAGGCTTCGGACTCGGTCTTCAGTTCTGGAGAGACAAGACTCGGGTGATGAAACGCAGCACTTTACCGACGCCGCCTCAGTGCGGGCCCTCGGACTTCCCCACGCATCACGTGTCCTGAAGTGCCTTTTTTTTTTGGTTTGACCTTTTTTTTTCCTTTAGGGTGTCCAACACTGGAGCGGGATCATGTGACCACGGTGCGATCCTACAATAAATCACACAAACACAACTTATTTTGGTTCCTTCCACAAAGAACCCAGTTGGCCTTTGTTGTTTTATTCTTCAGAACTGTTCCTGGCGCTCCAGTAGTCCTGCAGCCGGGCCGTCACTTCCTGGCGCTCCAGTAGTCCTGCAGCCAGGCCAGACTCTCCTGAGTGCTCCCTAGGAGGACACATCTCACGTCACATGGGACCACGGTCACCCGACGTCGTGTCCTGACCTCGGGGTTTGTACTCGCAGCCCACGTAGCCCCGGTAGCCCAGCTCCTCCAGCGTGGTGAAGATGTAGTCGTAGTTCAGTTCTCCGGCGCTGTCCGGCTCGTTCCTGCCCGGAACCTGGGCCACCTGAACGTGACCTGAGGGACACCAGCAAAGTTCTAGTCCACCCTTTAGCAAATCACATTCTTATTCATCCCCTCAATTTTTGTGTTATTATTATATAAGAATTAATCAGCCAATCAAAGTTGATTTATATAGCCCTTAATCACAAGTGTCTCAAAGGGCTGCAAAAACATTTTCCATGCAACCAGAAGGAGCTTTTGCACCCTCTAAATCATTTTCACTGAGGGCCACATGGCAGTTATGTTTGGCCCCAGAGGGCCACGTCTAACAGTCAATACTATTATTACACCATTTTGTTTTAATCAAATCAAATCAAATCAACTTTATTTATAGAGCACATTTAAAATTTACCACAGGGGTAGCCAAAGTGCTGTACAATGAGCAGGTTAAAAGATAAAACGAGTACCGAGCAAACACAACACAATACAAACAGAACACGATAAAAAATAAATAATTAAAATAGAATTAATAAAAACATAAAAACATAAAAACAGGATCACAGCAGGTGTATTATGGGGCGCCATTGCAGGATGGATATCACTCAGTGTTAAAAGCCATGGAATAAAAGTATGTTTTTAAGAGAGATTTAAAAACAGGAAGAGAGGAGGCTTGTCTAACACTCAGGGGTAGGTCGTTCCAGAGCTTGGGAGCAGCAACGGCAAAAGCTCTGTCACCTCTAAGCTTCAGCCTTGTGTCAGGGACCGTCAACAGCAGCTGATCGGCTGATCTTAAGGATCGGGTGGGGCAGTAAGGCTGAAGGAGGTCGGAGAGATAGGTTGGCGCGAGGTTGTTTAGACATTTAAAAACAAATAAAAGGAGTTTAAAATGTATTCGGTAACGCACAGGGAGCCAGTGAAGGGACGCTAAAATAGGGGTGATGTGCTCACGTCTGCGGGTCTGTGTTAGCAGACGAGCAGCAGAGTTCTGCACGAGCTGCAGGCGGGCGAGGGAGGCCTGGCTAATGCCAACATACAGGGCATTGCAGTAGTCAAGACGAGTCGAGATAAAAGCGTGGATTAATTTCTCAAGATCATGTCTTGATAGAAGCGGTTTCACTTTCGCTATTTGGCGTAATTGATAAAAGCTTTTTTGAACGACGCTGCTGATTTGTTTTTCGAATTTAAAATCTGAGTCAAACTTTACCCCCAGGTTTGTGACAGAGTCGCTGAGATACGGGGTCAGAGTGCCGAGGTCAACGTTGGGGGAGGGAGAGCGACTTGGACCGAACAACATAACTTCTGTTTTATCTTCATTTAGGCTCAGGAAGTTAGCTGAAAGCCAGACTTTGATGTCGTGCAGGCAGTCAATAAGACGTTGAACCGTGTTATTTTGTGCCATGGGAAAATAAATCTGGCAATCATCGGCATAAAAATGAAATGCAATACTGTACTTCCTAAAAATAGAACCAAGGGGGAGAAGGTAAAGTGCAAATAAAATTGGGGCAAGGATTGAGCCCTGGGGGACCCCATGTGGTAAAGGAGCTGTGGACGACATAAAACTGTCTACTTTTACACAAAAACTCCTGTCGGTTAGGTACGACCGGAACCAGTTGAGGGCGGCGCCCTTAATGCCCACACAGTTCTCAAGACGAGTGATTAAGGTGGCGTGGTCGACGGTGTCGAACGCAGCAGACAGATCTAAAAGCACCAGGACAACATATTTACCAGAATCAGTGGACAGGAGGACATCGTTAAAAACTTTTAGAAGCGCTGACTCTGTGCTGTGGAGGGCTTTAAAACCGGACTGGAACAGCTCAGTGATACCATTATCCTCTAAGAAGGGCAACAACTGACTGTAGACAACCTTCTCTAATATTTTGGAAATGTATGGAAGATTAGAGATAGGTCTGAAGTTAGAGAGGAGAGAGGGGTCGAGGCTGGGTTTTTTAAGTAGAGGTCGTACCACTGCATGTTTAAACTCTACTGGAACTATTCCAGAAGAGAGGCTACTATTGATAATGTTAAGGACACTTGTATGTTTTAGAAGTTTTTCTAAAAAAATAAAATGTAAAAAAAAATATATAGTAAGTTGTAATAATTTCACTACAAAATGTAGTGTATATTACTATAAATTATTATATAATGTAGTGTATATTACTGTAAATTATTATATAATTTTAGTGTGTATTACTGTAATTTATTGTATAATGTAGTGTATATTACTGTAAATTATTATATAATTTTAGTGTGTATTACTGTAATTTATTATATAATGTAGTGTATATTACTATAAATTATTAGATAATGTAGTGTATATTACTGTAATTTATTATATAATGTAGTGTATATTACTGTAAATTATTATATAATTGTAGTGTATATTAGTGTAAATTATTATATAATTGTAGTGTATATTAGTGTAAATTATTATATGTGTATTTTACTATAATTTATTATATAATGTAGTGTATATTACTCTAATTTATTATGTAATTTTAGTTTATATTACTGTAATTTATTATATAATTTTAGTGTATATTACTGTAATTTATTGTATAATGTAGTGTATATTACTGTAATTTATTATATAATGTAGTGTATATTACTCTAATTTATTATGTAATTTTAGTTTATATTACTCTAATTTATTATATTATGTAGTGTATATTACTGTAATTTATTATATAATGTAGTGTATATTACTGTAATTTATTATATACATTTAGTGTATATTACTGTAATTTATTATATAATTTTAGTGTATATTACTGTAATTTATTATATAATGTAGTGTATATTACTGTAATTTATTATATAATGTAGTGTATATTACTCTAATTTATTATGTAATTTTAGTTTATATTACTCTAATTTATTATATAATGTAGTGTATTTTACTGTAATTTATTATATAATGTAGTGTATATTACTCTAATTTATTATGTAATTTTAGTTTATATTACTGTAATTTATTATATAATGTAGTGTATATTACTGTAATTTATTATACAATGTAGTGTATATTACTCTAATTTATTATGTAATTTTAGTTTATATTACTCTAATTTATTATATAATGTAGTGTATTTTACTGTGATTTATTATATAATGTAGTGTATATTACTCTAATTTATTATATAATTTTAGTGTATATTACTCTAATTTATTATATAATGTAGTGTATTTTACTTTAATTTATTATATAATGTAGTGTATAATACTGTAATTTATTATATAATGTAGTGTATATTACTGTAAAGTATTATATAATGTAGTGTATTTTACTGTAATTTATTATATAATGTAGTGTATTTTACTGTAATTTATTATATAATGTAGTGTATTTTACTGTAATTTATTATATAATGTAGTGTATATTACTCTAATTTATTATGTAATTTTAGTTTATATTACTGTAATTTATTATATAATGTAGTGTATATTACTGTAATTTATTATATAATGTAGTGTATATTACTCTAATTTATTATGTAATTTTAGTGTATATTACTCTAATTTATTATATTATGTAGTGTATTTTACTGTAATTTATTATATAATGTAGTGTATATTACTGTAATTTATTATATAATGTAGTGTATATTGCTCTAATTTATTATATAATTTTAGTGTATATTACTCTAATTTATTATATAATGTAGTGTATTTTACTTTAATTTATTATATAATGTAGTGTATATTACTGTAATTTATTATATAATTTTAGTGTATATTACTCTAATTTATTATATAATTTTAGTGTATATTACTCTAATTTATTATGTAATGTAGTGTATTTTACTGTAATTTATTATATAATGTAGTGTATATTACTGTAATTTATTATATAATGTAGTGTATATTACTGTAATTTATTATATAATGTAGTGTATATTACTGTAAATTATTATATAATGTAGTGTATATTACTGTAATTTATTATATAATGTAGTGTATATTACTGTAATTTATTATATAATGTAGTGTATTTTACTGTAATTTATTATATAATGTAGTGTATATTACTGTAATTTATTATATAATTTTAGTGTATATTACTGTAATTTATTATATAATGTAGTGTATTTTACTGTAATTTATTATATAATGTAGTGTATATTACTCTAATGTATTATGTAATTTTAGTTTATATTACTCTAATTTATTATATTATGTAGTGTATATTACTGTAATTTATTATATAATGTAGTGTATATTACTCTAATTTATTATATAATGTAGTGTATTTTACTTTAATTTATTATATAATGTAGTGTATATTACTGTAATTTATTATATAATTTTAGTGTATATTACTCTTATTATATAATTTTAGTGTATATTACTCTAATTTATTATGTAATGTAGTGTATTTTACTGTAATTTATTATATAATGTAGTGTATATTACTGTAATTTATTATATAATGTAGTGTATATTACTGTAATTTATTATATAATTTTAGTGTATATTACTGTAATTTATTATATAATGTAGTGTATTTTACTGTAATTTATTATATAATGTAGTGTATATTACTCTAATGTATTATGTAATTTTAGTTTATATTACTCTAATTTATTATATTATGTAGTGTATATTACTGTAATTTATTATATAATGTAGTGTATTTTACTGTAATTTATTATATAATGTAGTGTATTTTACTGTAATTTATTATATAATGTAGTGTATATTACTCTAATTTATTATGTAATTTTAGTTTATATTACTGTAATTTATTATATAATGTAGTGTATTTTACTGTAATTTATTATATAATGTAGTGTATATTACTCTAATTTATTATGTAATTTTAGTTTATATTACTCTAATTTATTATATTATGTAGTGTATTTTACTGTAATTTATTATATAATGTAGTGTATATTACTGTAATTTATTATATAATGTAGTGTATTTTACTGTAATTTATTATATAATGTAGTGTATATTACTCTAATTTATTATGTAATTTTAGTTTATATTACTCTAATTTATTATATTATGTAGTGTATTTTACTGTAATTTATTATATAATGTAGTGTATATTACTGTAATTTATTATATAATGTAGTGTATATTACTCTAATTTATTATGTAATTTTAGTTTATATTACTCTAATTTATTATATTATGTAGTGTATTTTACTGTGATTTATTATATAATGTAGTGTATATTACTGTAATTTATTATATAATGTAGTGTATATTGCTCTAATTTATTATATAATTTTAGTGTATATTACTCTAATTTATTATATAATGTAGTGTATTTTACTTTAATTTATTATATAATGTAGTGTATATTACTCTAATTTATTATATAATTTTAGTGTATATTACTCTAATTTATTATGTAATGTAGTGTATTTTACTGTAATTTATTATATAATGTAGTGTATATTACTGTAAATTATTATATAATGTAGTGTATATTACTGTAAATATATAATGTAATGTATATTACTGTAATTTATGATATAATGTAGTGTATTTTACTGTAATTTATTATATAATGTAGTGTATATTACTGTAATTGTATAATGTAGTGTATATTACTGTAATTTATTATATAATGTAGTGTATATTACTGTAATTTATGATATAATGTAGTGTATATTACTGTAATTTATGATATAATGTAGTGTATTTTACTGTAATTTATTATATAATTTTAGTGTATATTACTGTAATTTATTATATAATGTAGTGTATTTTACTGTAATTTATTATATAATGTAGTGTATGTTACTGTAAATTATTATATAATGTAGTGTATATTACTGTAATTATATAATGTAGTGTATATTGTAATTTATTATATAATTTTAGTGTATATTACTCTAATTTATTATATAATGTAGTGTATTTTACTGTAATTAATTATATAATGTAGTGTATATTACTGTAATTTATTATATAATGTAGTGTATATTACTGTAATTTATTATATAATGTAGTGTATATTACTGTAATGTATTATATAATTTTAGTGTATATTACTCTAATTTATTATATAATGTAGTGTACATTACTGTACATTATTATATAATGTAGTGTATATTACTGTAAATGGAAAAACAGTACTGCTGTTTTTATGGTAAAAAAAAAAGGCAGCGCAGTTGACAGAATTTTATTGTAACATTTACATTTGTTTTTTTTTACTGTAATTTTTTTTTTTTAAATGCAATTTTACAGTAAAATTTTGGCGCCTGAGCTGTTTGTTTTTACCGCAAATCAAGAATTGTAGATTTTTGGGTGTATTACTGTAAATGCCAAAAGGACACCACAGTTTATTACAGCATAAAAAGTGCTGTTTTTTTCATTTAGAGAAAAATGCTGTAAAAAGCACAGTAAATTTCACAATTTGACCATGAAATATATTGCTACTTTTACATTACACTATTTGATGGATAATAAATCATTATTATTAGTATTTATTTTCTATTTAAAAAATGGTTTAAATGTTTAATATATTTTTGCATAATTAGACAATATTTAAGTGAACATAATTTGGAGTACATATATTGGTTTTCCCAAAATAGAAAGAAAGAATACATTTAGTAAGAAAAGTTACAGTACTTTATTGATACTTGTTATTTCCAGGCTTTCCAGGGCCAATTAAAATGACTTTGACACATGTGCTCTAACCTGTTTTAATATAATTATTATACCAAATAATACATTGCCAGAATCGGTTTGAATGGAGAATCGTGTTGAATCTATTCTGAATCATATCGTCACCCCAGAAATGGAATGGAATCGTCAGGTACCCAAATAGTCACACCCCTAGTTTATTTTTAGGAAGTTCTTCTTTAACGTTGAAGTAAGACTTCCACTACGTCATCCTCCTGCGTCCACGTTACCAAGACCCCCAGCTCCTTGCATTTAAAAAGTTACATTTTCAGTACAAATATCACAAATAATGTTTTACACTTCAAACCAGGCGGTGTCCAATGTTAATTATTTGTATTGACCTATTAAAGGCTCCAATTACTTCACATCAAAAATATCACTCGGAAATATTTTGGTGGGAAAAGAGTGCATATTTTGTGTGTTTGCCATAAAAAAAACTAAGATTTTGTAGTGTATATTACTGTAAATTATTATATAATGTAGTGTATATTACTGTAATTTATTATATAATGTAGTGTATTTTACTGTAATTTATTATATAATGTAGTGTATATTACTGTAATTTATTATATAATTCTAGTGTATATTACTGTAATTTATTATATAATGTAGTGTATTTTACTGTAATTTATTATATAATGTAGTGTATATTACTCTAATGTATTATGTAATTTTAGTTTATATTACTCTAATTTATTATATTATGTAGTGTATATTACTGTAATTTATTATATAATGTAGTGTATTTTACTGTAGTTTATTATATAATGTAGTGTATATTACTCTAATATATTATGTAATTTTAGTTTATATTACTGTAATTTATTATATAATGTAGTGTATTTTACTGTAATTTATTATATAATGTAGTGTATATTACTCTAATTTATTATGTAATTTTAGTTTATATTACTCTAATTTATTATATTATGTAGTGTATTTTACTGTAATTTATTATATAATGTAGTGTATATTACTGTAATTTATTATATAATGTAGTGTATATTACTCTAATTTATTATGTAATTTTAGTTTATATTACTCTAATTTATTATATTATGTAGTGTATTTTACTGTAATTTATTATATAATGTAGTGTATATTACTGTAATTTATTATATAATGTAGTGTATATTACTCTAATTTATTATGTAATTTTAGTTTATATTACTCTAATTTATTATATTATGTAGTGTATTTTACTGTAATTTATTATATAATGTAGTGTATATTACTCTAATTTATTATATAATTTTAGTGTATATTACTCTAATTTATTATATAATTATGTGTATTTTACTTTAATTTATTATATAATGTAGTGTATATTACTGTAATTTATTATATAATTTTAGTGTATATTACTCTAATTTATTATATAATTTTAGTGTATATTACTCTAATTTATTATGTAATGTAGTGTATTTTACTGTAATTTATTATATAATGTAGTGTATATTACTGTAAATATATAATGTAATGTATATTACTGTAATTTATGATATAATGTAGTGTATTTTACTGTAATTTATTATATAATGTAGTGTATATTACTGTAAATTATTATATAATGTAGTGTATATTACTGTAATTGTATAATGTAGTGTATATTACTGTAATTTATTATATAATTTTAGTGTATATTACTCTAATTTATTATATAATGTAGTGTATTTTACTGTAATTTATTATATAATGTAGTGTATATTACTCTAATTTATTATATAATTGTCGTGTATATTACTCTAATTTATTATATAATGTAAATTAGAGTAATATACACTAAGATTTCTTTGACAAAAAGAATCCCGCCCACCTCAACCTCCTCATGCTCTCTCAGGAAGAGCATGTCCCAAATTCCAAGCTGCTGTTTTGAGGCATGTTAAAAAAAAATAATGCACTTTGTTGGCTTTTTTTTTTTTTTACATAACTTGAGTTGATTTATTTTGGAAAACCTTGTTACATTGTTTAATGCATCCAGCGGGGCATCACAACAAAATTAGGCATACTAATGTGTTCATTCCACCACTGTATATATCGGTATCAGTTGATATCGGAATCGGTCATTGTTTTACTTCTTGTCTTGCGCTCCTATTTTGGTGACTTTTTCTCTTTTTTTGGTATTTTCCTGTAGCAGTTTCATGTCTTCCTTTGAGCGATATTTCCCGCATCTACTTTGTTTTAGCAATCAAGAATATTTCAGTGGTTTTTATCCTCCTTTGTGGGGACATTGTTGATTGTCATGTCATGTTCGGATGTACTTTGTCTTTGCTCCACAGTAAGTCTTTGCTGTCGTCCAGCATTCTGTTTTTGTTTACTTTGTAGCCAGTTCAGTTTTAGTTTGGTTCTGCATAGCCTTCCCTAAGCTTCAATGCCTTTTCTTAGGGGCACTCACCTTTTGTTTATTTTTGGTTTAAGCATTAGATACCTTTTTACCTGCACACCATCATCGTCGTTCTCGACATCTACAAAGCAATTATTATTAACACACTATTATGTTAGATCCACTATGGACTGAAGTCTCACACTATTATGTTAGATCCACTATGGACTGGACTCTCACACTATTATGTTAGATCCACTATGGACTGGACTCTCACACTATTATGTTAGATCCACTATGGACTGGACTCTCACACTATTATGTTAGATCCACTATGGACTGGACTCTCACACTATTATGTTAGATCCACTATGGACTGGACTCTCACACTATTATGTTAGATCCACTATGGACTGGACTCTCACACTATTACGTTAGATCCACTATGGACTGGACTCTCACACTATTATGTTAGATCCACTATGG
>NC_084565.2:42777500-42852500 GCF_033978685.3 Nerophis lumbriciformis
AGCTGAGGTATATAATGTACAGTGTATTTTGTCAACAACTGTATGTGTGTAACGTATTTCTTGTGCTGAGCGATCATAAAACGGCTGCAAAAGACGCACTGGCTGAGGCTCCAGTAATCCCGCCTCCTGCACCCCCGCCGTAGAATTGTTGTATCAACTAAAGCCCACACTTAAACTTTCCACGTGCGAGATTTAATCTATTTAAAAAAGTTATTTCATAAGAAGCCAAAAAGTGCAAAAACAATAATGTTCGTGTTGGAGGAATTGTGAATGACTGCAGGGCCACAACATTAGGTACACCTGCAGACTGCAGGTGTATCTAATTCACAACTCCTCCAACACGAACATTATTGTTTTTGCACTTTTTGGCTTCTTATTAAATAACTTTTGTAACCTATTTTCATGGGCTTTCCTCTTTGTGATGTTAAGTTCCTGTTGTGCGCTGTTGTACAGTATATGCCTTGAGCTCTTATTTTGAAGGCGCTAAGAGCGGAATCGATGTCAATGAGTGGAGCGGAGGTTTTTGAAAGAAGGTAAATAAAGTGGTCCTCGTGTAAACTGGAGCCTCCGTGTTTGTTATTTTGTAGTTTCATACAGTATAGGCGACATTTATAAACCCTCGGTTACACTTTTTTAAATAGATTCAATCTTGCACGTGGAAAGTTGAAGTGAGGGCTTTAGTTGCGGCGCATGGACTTCATTTATAAGTAAAGGTAAGACCATAATAACGTTTTTTTAATTAAATGTGCTTTTTTGTGTGCTACAGTTTGTATGTGTAAAGTTAAAGTTAAGTTAAAGTAGCAATGATTGTCACACACACACTAGGTGTGGTGAAATTTGTCCTCTGCATTTGACCCATCCCCTTGATCACCCCTGGGAGGTGAGGGGAGCAGTGGGCAGCAGCGGCGCCACGCCCGGGAATAATTTTTGGTGATTTAACCCCCAATTCCAAGCCTTGATGCTGAGTGCCAAGCAGGGAAGAATGCTGGTATGAGCTTTTAAACATAACCCGTTAACTGCTGCCAATCAAATGGTGAATAAGATACTCTTTAGGGTTCATATGTTTGTAAATCTGACTGTGATGAAGTCAGCCATCAACCTCACCGCACGTCACTGGTCTGCACGTACTTAAAAACGACTCCCAAACTAACGGCGAGTTGGTTCCTATCATTGACTTAAAATAATTTTATTCTACATGTCGATTTTGCCAGTGTTGTGCAAATGTTTGTACTGTTGAGAATGCATATTGGCTATCTGTGTGTATTGTAACATTTTCATCTTTCATTGATTTAAATGCTTTAGTGCTACTAGTTGTGCAGCTTGCACTGAGTAATTTGATGGTAATTTGATAGCTTTCAAAACTTTCATTGCTGTAACAATCGCACATCCTATTCTATTTTTATTTCACAGAATGCTGCTTTAGCTTCTAAATTCCACTCGACAGGTGTTGACATTTTTAGATCTTTTTCATACATTAATTTACTTTATGGAGCTACTATTTCAGCGTAATTTGCTATCCAACTTCTACAGTACTTACAGGTAAAAGCCAGTAAATTAGAATATTTTGGAAAAACTTGATTTATTTCAGTAATTGCATTCAAAAGGTGTAACTTGTACATTATAGTTATTCATTGCACACAGACTGATGCATTCAAATGTTTATTTCATTTAATTTTGATGATTTGAAGTGGCAACAAATGAAAATCCAAAATTCCGTGTGTCACAAAATTAGAATATTACTTAAGGCTAATACAAAAAAGGGATTTTTAGAAATGTTGGCCAACTGAAAAGTATGAAAATGAAAAATATGAGCATGTACAATACTCAGTTGAAGCTCCTTTTGCCTCAATTACTGCGTTAATGCGGCGTGGCATGGAGTCGATGAGTTTCTGGCACTGCTCAGGTGTTATGAGAGCCCAGGTTGCTCTGATAGTGGCCTTCAACTCTTCTGCGTTTTTGGGTCTGGCATTCTGCATCTTCCTTTTCACAATACCCCACAGATTTTCTATGGGGCTAAGGTCAGGGGAGTTGGCGGGCCAATTTAGAACAGAAATACCATGGTCCGTAAACCAGGCACGGGTAGATTTTGCGCTGTGTGCAGGCGCCAAGTCCTGTTGGAACTTGAAATCTCCATCTCCATAGAGCAGGTCAGCAGCAGGAAGCATGAAGTGCTCTAAAACTTGCTGGTAGACGGCTGCGTTGACCCCGGATCTCAGGAAACAGAGTGGACCGACACCAGCAGATGACATGGCACCCCAAACCATCACCCAACCATGCAAATTTTGCATTTCCTTTGGAAATCGAGGTCCCAGAGTCTGGAGGAAGACAGGAGAGGCACAGGATCCACGTTGCCTGAAGTCTAGTGTAAAGTTTCCACCATCAGTGATGGTTTGGGGTGCCATGTCATCTGCTGGTGTCGGTCCACTCTGTTTCCTGAGATCCAGGGTCAACGCAGCCGTCTACCAGCAAGTTTTAGAGCACTTCATGCTTCCTGCTGCTGACCTGCTCTATGGAGATGGAGATTTCAAGTTCCAACAGGACTTGGCGCCTGCACACAGCGCAAAATCTACCCGTGCCTGGTTTACGGACCATGGTATTTCTGTTCTAAATTGGCCCGCCAACTCCCCTGACCTTAGCCCCATAGAAAAAATATAATGTACAAGTTACACCTTTTGAATGCAATTACTGAAATAAATCAAGTTTTTCTAAATATTCTAATTTACTGGCTTTTACCTGTAAACCATCATTCAATGGTCGCGTTCTTTGTGTCCCACTTTGGAAGTTTGCTTCTCGTTACCTCCTCTGAGGGTTCCAACGCTGAAGTAAAGAAAATGAAGGCGCGTAGACGACAAAGTCGTAGGAAACTTCCGGCGGGTTCCCTGGCAGCCATGTTGGCAGGCGGCTGGCACGGCCGTGACATGGACTGGCAGCGAGGAAGTCAATTAGCACACGCTCGCGCCGTCGGGACTCCGCCCCCCTCAGAAGCGGCTCCAGCTAATTAGTGCTTCGGCTGACGGCGCCCCCTACAGGCGGCGTGCACTTTGAAGCGCGCGAGCTGAATGAAGCTGGAAGCTGAAATATTGTGTGTTTGGAATCTATTTCAGAAGAAGTTGATAAATGGGTTGAGCGTCTTCTGATGATGACAAAGTAGTCCATTTTGTTTTGGACACATGCAGGAAGAAGAAGATTGTGCTCGCCATCTGCCGCTGGAAGTCCACCTCCAGAGCAGCAGGCTAATATTAGCATCATGCAGGGGGGGGGGGGGTGCCATCTGCTGCCTGGGTCCACATGAGGGCCAAGGAGGCTTGACCGCATCATGCCAGCCCTCCCTGTCCTTGTCCCTGACTCGAGTAAGCATTTCCCTTCCCTCTTTTACCCATAATCAGCTTTTCAAAATAAAAGCAAGAGCATCTCGTCATTTCCTGGCAAATTTCCCATATTTGGAAATGAATATAGGGACAGATATTTGTGTTATGAGCGGTTATCGCAATACCTAATATTGCGATGTTATAAAACGTAAACATTTATACCTAATATTGCGATATTATAAACGTGAACATTTATACCTAATATTGCGATATTATAAACGTGAATATTTATACGTAATATTGCGATATTATAAAACGTGAACATTTAAACTAATATTGCAATATTATAAACGTGAACATTTATACCTAATATTGCAATAAAAAACATGAAAATGTATACTTAATAAAATTATATTATAAAACGTGAACTTTTATACCTAATATTGCGATATTATAAATAAACATTTATACCTAATATTGCGATATTATAAACGTGAACATTTATACCTAATATTGCGATATTATAAAACGTAAACATTTATACATAATATTGCGATATTATAAACGTGAACATTTATACGTAATATTGCGATATTATAAACGTGAACATTTATACCTAATATTGCGATATAAACAAACATTTATACCTAATATTGCAATATTATAAACGTTAACATTTATACCTAATATTGCGATATTATAAACGTGAACATTTATACCTAATATTGCGATATTATAAAACGTAAACATTTATACATAATATTGCGATATTATAAACGTGAACATTTATACGTAATATTGCGATATTATAAACGTGAACATTTATACCTAATATTGCGATATAAACAAACATTTATACCTAATATTGCAATATTATAAACGTTAACATTTATACCTAATATTGCGATATTATAAACGTGAACATTTATACCTAATATTGCGATATTATAAAACGTAAACATTTATACATAATATTGCGATATTATAAACGTGAACATTTATACGTAATATTGCGATATTATAAACGTGAACATTTATACCTAATATTGCGATATAAACAAACATTTATACCTAATATTGCAATATTATAAACGTTAACATTTATACCTAATATTGCGATATTATAAACGTTAACATTTATACCTAATATTGCGATATTATAAACGTGAACATTTATACCTAATGTTGCGATATTATAAACATGAACATTTATACCTAATATTGCGGTATTATAAAACGTGAACATTTATACCTAATACTCCGATATTATAAACATGAACATTTATACGTAATATTGCGATATTATAAAACGTGAACATTTATACCTAATACTCCGATATTATAAACGTGAACATTTATATGTAATATTGCGATATTATAAACGTGAACATTATACCTAATATGGCGATATTATAAACATGAACATTTATACGTAATATTGCGATATTATAAACGTGAACATTTATACCTAATATTGCGATATTATAAACGTGAACATTTATACGTAATATTGCGATATTATAAAACGTGAACATTTATACCTAATATTGCAATATTATAAAACGTGAACATTTATACCTAATATTGCAATATTATAAACGTGAACATTTATACCTAATATTGCGATATTATAAACGTTAACATTTATACCTAATATTGCGATATTATAAACGTTAACATTTATACCTAATATTGCGATATTATAAACGTGAACATTTATACCTAATGTTGCGATATTATAAACATGAACATTTATACCTAATATTGCGGTATTATAAAACGTGAACATTTATACCTAATACTCCGATATTATAAACATGAACATTTATACGTAATATTGCGATATTATAAAACGTGAACATTTATACCTAATACTCCGATATTATAAACGTGAACATTTATATGTAATATTGCGATATTATAAACGTGAACATTATACCTAATATGGCGATATTATAAACATGAACATTTATACGTAATATTGCGATATTATAAACGTGAACATTTATACCTAATATTGCGATATTATAAACGTGAACATTTATACGTAATATTGCGATATTATAAAACGTGAACATTTATACCTAATATTGCAATATTATAAAACGTGAACATTTATACCTAATATTGCAATATTATAAACGTGAACATTTATACCTAATATTGCAATATAAAACATATCCACATTTTTCAACCGCTCTACCGTCAAATTATTCCTCTTAACCAGGACAAAAAAAGAAATTGTTGTTTGAACTGGAAAAATTCCCAGTTTCCCTGAAATTCCAGGAATTACATAATACTATTTCTCAATTCAAAACATTTCTCAACCGATTTGAAAAATTCCAACACCAACTCATTCATAACATTCACATTTTTTAGGATTAAAAAAAAAATCCTCGCTTTTCCCGAAATTCCCAAATTTTCATGAAATTCCCATTGAAAAGAATAGGACATTTTTCTAAGTTCCACCATTTCCACATTTTTCAACCGATTCCAACCGTTCCACCTTCAACATATTCCACTCATCCTGGAAATTCAAACTATCATTTTTCCAAGTTGAAAAAAATTCCAGGAATTCCCAGAATTCACATTTATCCAAACCCCTTTTTTCCACCCTTTTTTCTGTTGACTACTCCTTCCACATTTTTCAACGCACTTCAACCGCTCTACCGTCAAATTATTCCTCTTAACCAGGACAAAAAAAGAAATTGTTGTTTGAACTGGAAAAATTCCCAGTTTCCCTGAAATTCCAGGAATTACATAATACTATTTCTCTATTAAAAATGTTACTAATTCAACATTTCTTGACCGATTTGGAAAAACTCCAACACCAACCAACACCAACTCATTCATAACATTCACATTTCAAGTTGAAAAAAATTCCAGGAATTCCCAGAATTCACATTTATCCAAACCCTTTTTTTCCACCCTTTTTTCAGTCGACTACTCCTTCCACATTTTTCAACCGCTCTACCGTCAAATTATTCCTCTTAACCAGGACAAAAAAATAAATTGTTTTTTGAACTGGAAAAATTCCCAGTTTCCCTGAAATTCCAGGAATTACATAATACTATTTCTCAATTAAAAATGTTACTAATTCAACATTTCCTGACCGATTTGGAAAATCTCCAACACCAACCAACACCAACTCATTCATAACATTCACATTTCAAGTTGAAAAAAATTCCAGGAATTCCCAGAATTCACATTTATCCAAACCCTTTTTTTCCGCCCTTTTTTTCTGTCGACTACTCCTTCCACATTTTTCAATCGCTCTACCGTCAAATTATTCCTCTTAAACAGGACAAAAAAAGAAATTGTTGTTTGAACTGGAAAGATTCCCAGTTCCCCTGAAATTCCAGGAATTCCAAAATACTATTTCTCAATTTAAAACATTTCTCAACCGATTTGAAAAATTCCAACACCAACTCATTCATAACATTCACATTTTTTAGGATTAAAAAAAACTATACTCGCTTTTCCCGAAATTCCCAAATGTTCATGAAATTCCCATTAAAAAGAATAGGACATTTTTCTAAGTTCCACCATTTCCACATTTTTCAACCGATTCCAACCGTTCCACCTTCAACATATTCCACTCATCCTGGAAATTCAAACCATCATTTTTCCAAGTTGAAAAAAATTCCAGGAATTCCCAGAATTCTCATTTATCCAAACCCTTTTTTTCCCCACCCTTTTTTCAGTCGACTACTCCTTCCACATTTTTCAATGCACTTCAACCGCTCTACCGTCAAATTATTCCTCTTAACCAGGACAAAAAAAGAAATTGTTGTTTGAACTGGAAAAATTCCCAGTTCCCCTGAAATTCCAGGAATTACATAATACTATTTCTCAATTCAAAACATTTCTCAACCGATTTGAAAAATTCCAACACCAACTCATTCATAACATTCACATTTTTTAGGATTAAAAAAAAAATCCTCGCTTTTCCCGAAATTCCCAAATTTTCATGAAATTCCCATTGAAAAGAATAGGACATTTTTCTAAGTTCCACCATTTCCACATTTTTCAACCGATTCCAACCGTTCCACCTTCAACATATTCCACTCATCCTGGAAATTCAAACTATCATTTTTCCAAGTTGAAAAAAATTCCAGGAATTCCCAAAATTCACATTTATCCAAACCCTTTTTTCCCCACCCTTTTTTCAGTCGACTACTCCTTCCACATTTTTCAACGCACTTCAACCACTCTACCGTCAAAATTTTCCTCTTAACCAGGACAAAAAAAGAAATTGTAGTTTGAACTGGAAAAATTCCCAGTTCCCCTGAAATTCCAGGAATTACATAATACTATTTCTCAATTTAAAACATTTCTCAACCGATTTGAAAAATTCCAACACCAACTCATTCACAACATTCACATTTTTTAGGATTTTCCAAAAACAATCCTCGCTTTTCCCGAAATTCCCAAATTTTCATGAAATTCACATTGAAAAGAATGGGACATTTTTCTAAGTTCCACCATTTCCACATTTTTCAATCGATTCAAACCGTTCCACCTTCAACATTTTCCACTCATCCTGGAAATTCAAACTATCATTTTTACAAGTTGAAAAAAATTCCAGGAATCCCAGAATTCACGTTTATCCAAACCCTTTTTTTCACTCTTTTTTTCTGTCGACTACTCCTTCCACATTTTTCAACCATTCTACCGTCAAATTATTCCTCTTAACCAGGACAAAAAAAGAAATTGTTGTTTGAACTGGAAAAATTCCCAGTTTCCCTGAAATTCCAGGAATTACATAATACTATTTCTCAATTTAAAACATTTCTCAACCGATTTGAAAAATTCCAACACCAACTCATTCATAACATTCACATTTTTTAGGATAAAAAAAAAAAAAATCCTCGCTTTTCCCAAAATTCCCAAATTTTCATGAAATTCCCATTGAAAAGAATGGGACATTTTTCTAAGTTCCACCATTTCCACATTTTTCAACCGATTCCAACCGTTCCACCTTCAACATATTCCACTCATCCTGGAAATTCAAACTATAATTTTTCCAAGTTGAAAAAAATTCCAGGAATTCCCAGAATTCACATTTTTCCACCCTTTTTTCAGTCGACTACTCCTTCCACATTTTTCAATGCACTTCAACCGTTCTACCGTCAAATTATTCCTCTTAACCAGGACAAAAAAAGAAATTGTTGTTTGAACTGGAAAAATTCCCAGTTCCCCTGAAATTCCAGGAATTACATAATACTATTTCTCAATTCAAAACATTTCTCAACCGATTTGAAAAATTCCAACACCAACTCATTCATAACATTCACATTTTTTAGGATTAAAAAAAAAATCCTCGCTTTTCCCGAAATTCCCAAATTTTCATGAAATTCCCATTGAAAAGAATAGGACATTTTTCTAAGTTCCACCATTTCCACATTTTTCAACCGATTCCAACCGTTCCACCTTCAACATATTCCACTCATCCTGGAAATTCAAACTATCATTTTTCCAAGTTGAAAAAAATTCCAGGAATTCCCAAAATTCACATTTATCCAAACCCTTTTTTCCCCACCCTTTTTTCAGTCGACTACTCCTTCCACATTTTTCAACGCACTTCAACCGCTCTACCGTCAAATTATTCCTCTTAACCAGGACAAAAAAAGAAATTGTTGTTTGAACTGGAAAAATTCCCAGTTCCCCTGAAATTCCAGGAATTACATAATACTATTTCTCAATTTAAAACATTTCTCAACCGATTAGAAAAATTCCAACACCAACTCATTCATAACATTCACATTTTTTAGGATTAAAAAAAAAAATCCTCGCTTTTCCCAAAATTCCCAAATTTTCATGAAATTCCCATTGAAAAGAATAGGACATTTTTCTAAGTTCCACCATTTCCACATTTTTGAACTGATTCCAACCGTTCCACCTTCAACATATTCCACTCATCCTGGAAATTCAAACTATCATTTTTCCAAGTTGAAAAAAATTCCAGAAATTCCCAGAATTCACATTTATCCAAACTCTTTTTTTCCACCCTTTTTTCAGTCGACTACTCTTTCCACATTTTTCAACGCACTTCAACCGTTCTACCGTCAAATTATTCCTCTTAACCAGGACAAAAAAAGAAATTGTTGTTTGAACTGGAAAAATTCCCAGTTCCCCTGAAATTCCAGGAATTACATAATACTATTTCTCAATTTAAAACATTTCTCAACCGATTTGAAAAATTCCAACACCAACTCATTCATAACATTCACATTTTTTAGGATTAAAAAAAAATCCTCGCTTTTCCCGAAATTCCCAAATTTTCATGAAATTCACATTGAAAAGAATAGGACATTTTTCTAAGTTCCACCATTTCCACATTTTTCAACCGATTCCAACCGTTCCACCTTCAACATATTCCACTCATCCTGGAAATTCAAACTATCATTTTTCCAAGTTGAAAAAAATTCCAGAAATTCCCAAAATTCACATTTATCCAAACCCTTTTTTTCCACCCTTTTTTCAGTTGACTACTCCTTCCACATTTTTCAACGTACTTCAACCGCTTTACCGTCAAATTATTCCTTTTAACCAGGACAAAAAAAGAAATTGTTGTTTGAACTGGAAAAATTCCCAGTTCCCCTGAAATTCCAGGAATTCCATAATACTATTTCTCAATTTAAAACATTTCTCAACCGATTTGAAAAATTCCAACACCAACTCATTCATAACATTCACATTTTTTAGGATTAAAAAAAAAAAAAAAAAATCCTCGCTTTTCCCGAAATTCCCAAATTTTCATGAAATTCCCATTGAAAAGAATCGGACACTTTTCTAAGTTCCACCATTTCCACATTTTTCAACCGATTCCAACCGTTCCACCTTCAACATATTCCACTCATCCTGGAAATTCAAACTATCATTTTTCCAAGTTGAAAAAAATTCCAGGAATTCCCAGAATTCACATTTATCCAAACCCTTTTTTTCCACCCTTTTTTCAGTCGACTACTCCTTCCACATTTTTCAACGCACTTCAACCGCTCTACCGTCAAATTATTCCTCTTAACCAGGACAAAAAAAGAAATTGTTTTTTGAACTGGAAAAATTCCCAGTTCCCCTGAAATTCCAGGAATGACATACTATTTCTCAATTAAAAATGTTATTATTTCAACATTTCTCGACCGTTTTAGAAAAACTCCAACACCAATTCATTCATAACATTCACATTTTATAGGATTTTCCCAAAAAAATCCTCGCTTTTCCCGAAATTCCCAAATTTTCATGAAATTCCCATTGAAAAGAATAGGACATTTTTCTAAGTTCCACCATTTCCACATTTTTCAACCGATTCCAACCGTTCCACCTTCAACATATTCCACTCATCCTGGAAATTCAAACTATCATTTTTCCAAGTTGAAAAAAATTCCAGGAATTCCCAGAATTCACATTTATCCAAACCCTTTTTTTCCGCCCTTTTTTCAGTCGACTACTCCTTCCACATTTTTCAACGCACTTCAACCGCTCTACCGTCAAATTATTCCTCTTAACCAGGACAAAAAAAGAAATTGTTGTTTGAACTGGAAAGATTCCCAGTTCCCCTGAAATTCCAGGAATTCCAAAATACTATTTCTCAATTTAAAACATTTCTCAACCGATTTGAAAAATTCCAACACCAACTCATTCATAACATTCACATTTTTTAGGATTAAAAAAAAAAAAATCCCCGCTTTGCCCGAAATTCCCAAATTTCCATGAAATTCCCAAATTTCCATGAAATTCCCATTAAAAAGAATGGGACATTTTTCAAAGTTCCGCAACTCCTACATGTTTCATCTGATTCAAACCGTTCCAACTTCAAAATATTCAGCCTGTTCAGGAATTGTGTGCTCTACTTCAACAATTCAAAAAAAAAAAATTCCCAGATTTCCTAGACTTTCCAGTTTTTAGGTACATTTTCCCCCATTCAAAATTAACAATCCATTTTTCAAGCTTCCATATACTTGCCAACCTTGAGACCTCCGATTTTGGGAGGTGGGGGACGGGGGGCGTGGTCAGGGATGGGGTGGGGCGTGGTTGGGGGCGTGGTTAAGAGGGGAGGAGTATATTGACAGCTAGAATTCACCAAGTCAAGTATTTTATATATATATATATATATATATATATATATATATATATCCTGAAAATATGCAAACAAAACTGTGTTTAGATAATTATATAACATAACTTGGCTTCTGAGAGCTTCAAAATGTAATGAATAAAATGCTAAAGTTGTTGATAAACAAGCAATTATTTTAATAATTAAATATGGTCATTTTAAATGAATTATGATCATTTAAAATTAATTATTTCAAATATGTTTATTTTAATGTATAATTATATGGCTGGATGTAATAAGGAGTCAGAAAAAATACAAATAAAAATACAATTAATTTTGATGTTTTTAGCAAAATATAGTAAAAATGTATTTCGTTTTTTTTTTTTTTTTTAAATTAATAAATATATTTATTTTTAGGTAAGATAAACATAATAATACAATTTATCTCTAGTCTGGATGATTTAGTTCTTGTCACCCTGTTGTCCTCCCGTCTGAAAAAAGACCGTCCTCACTCAGGCTGAAAATCGTGAGATTTTCGGGAGAATATTTGTCCCGGGAGGTTTTTGGGAGAGAGGCGCTGAATTTCGGGAGTCTCCCGGAAAATTCGGGAGGGTTGGCAAGTATGAGCTTCCACTTTTTTCAACAAACTCAAAATAAGACACAACGACCTGGTGGAGTTTCATTTTTTTTTAACCTTTTCTGCTGGTGGTGTGCCTCCGGGAATTTTTCATGAAAAAAAACGTGCCTTGGCTCAAAAAAGGTTGAAAAAACACTGATTTACACGATGCAACAACATTGATTATAGTCAGCGACCAGGGCCGGCCCGTGGCATAGGCCGTATAGGCAAATGCTAAGGGCGCTGTCCATCAGGGGGCGCCACGCCAGTTCCACAAATGTTGGAGAAAAAAAAAAAAGAAAAAAAAAAAGTTGGTTCTATTATTTCTAAATACAAAAAATAATCCCACGTTAATTAAAATGCAAAGTAAAGCCTATTTAATAGAAATATTATTTGTTACAACATTACCCCCCCCCCCCCGCACGGTGCGCCCCCTCCCTTCCCGTATCATGACTCTTTTTGGACGTCACCACATCAAAAAATCAACACAAGATGTCAAAACGGCCAAAACTGTCAGGTGCCCAGGGAAGAAAAAAGAGAAAAGAAGAGGAGGAGAAACGAGAAAAGACAGAGGTAGCAAGTAGGTAACGTTAGCCTACATGAAATTATTTGTCTGTTACAGAATGTGATAGTAACCTGGCTTTTTAGCATTAAGCTAATGTTACATGATTCGGCAATTGCTAATCAATAAATAGCTAGTTCTGTTTTAACGTCGGGTTAATATTGTGGAGGGGGCTAAATTTTTATGGAAAATAATAATGTAACGTTAGGTAATTACAGTACTCCCACCTTACATTCCTCAGGGACATTTGTATTAGATCTTTTAAGCAGGTGTTTTTTGTTTACATTGTTATTGCCTTCTGGTTAGCTAATGTTTGCCCTGCAGGTAATTGTCACTTTTCCACCCCTTTATATATTAGGTATAGTTGTAAGTAAAAAAAAAAAAAAAAGGTCAAAGACAAAGCTATTCGGTTTCTTGTGAGTATATACAGGTAAAAGCCAGTAAATTAGAATATTTTGAAAAACTTGATTAATTTCAGTAATTGCATTCAAAAGGTGTAACTTGTACATTATATTTATTCATTGCACACAGACTGATGCATTCAAATGTTTATTTCATTTAATTTTGATGATTTGAAGTGGCAACAAATGAAAATCCAAAATTACGTGTGTCACAAAATTAGAATATTACTTAAGGCTAATACAAAAAAGGGATTTTTAGAAATGTTGGCCAACTGAAAAGTATGAAAATGAAAAATATGAGCATGAACAATACTCAATACTTGGTTGGAGCTCCTTTTGCCTCAATTACTGCGTTAATGCGGCGTGGCATGGAGTCGATGAGTTTCTGGCACTGCTCAGGTGTTATGAGAGCCCAGGTTGCTCTGATAGTGGCCTTCAACTCTTCTGCGTTTTTGGGTCTGGCATTCTGCATCTTCCTTTTCACAATACCCCACAGATTTTCTATGGGGCTAAGGTCAGGGGAGTTGGCGGGCCAATTTAGAACAGAAATACCATGGTCCGTAAACCAGGCACGGGTAGATTTTGCGCTGTGTGCAGGCGCCAAGTCCTGTTGGAACTTGAAATCTCCATCTCCATAGAGCAGGTCAGCAGCAGGAAGCATGAAGTGCTCTAAAACTTGCTGGTAGACGGCTGCGTTAACCCTGGATCTCAGGAAACAGAGTGGACCGACACCAGCAGATGACATGGCACTCCAAACCATCACCCAACCATGCAAATTTTGCATTTCCTTTGGAAATCGAGGTCCCAGAGTCTGGAGGAAGACAGGAGAGGCACAGGATCCACGTTGCCTGAAGTCTAGTGTAAAGTTTCCACCATCAGTGATGGTTTGGGGTGCCATGTCATCTGCTGGTGTCGGTCCACTCTGTTTCCTGAGATCCAGGGTCAACGCAGCCGTCTACCAGCAAGTTTTAGAGCACTTCATGCTTCCTGCTGCTGACCTGCTCTATGGAGATGGAGATTTCAAGTTCCAACAGGACTTGGCGCCTGCACACAGCGCAAAATCTACCCGTGCCTGGTTTACGGACCATGGTATTTCTGTTCTAAATTGGCCCGCCAACTCCCCTGACGTTAGCCCCATAGAAAATCTGTGGGGTATTGTGAAAAGGAAGATGCAGAATGCCAGACCCAAAAACGCAGAAGAGTTGAAGGCCACTATCAGAGCAACCTGGGCTCTCATAACACCTGAGCAGTGCCAGAAACTCATCGACTCCATGCCACGCCGCATTAACGCAGTAATTGAGGCAAAAGGAGCTCCAACCAAGTATTGAGTATTGTACATGCTCATATTTTTCATTTTCATACTTTTCAGTTGGCCAACATTTCTAAAAATCCCTTTTTTGTATTAGCCTTAAGTAATATTCTAATTTTGTGACACACGGAATTTTGGATTTTCATTTGTTGCCACTTCAAATCATCAAAATTAAATGAAATAAACATTTGAATGCATCAGTCTGTGTGCAATGAATAAATATAATGTACAAGTTACACCTTTTGAATGCAATTACTGAAATAAATCAAGTTTTTCAAAATATTCTAATTTACTGGCTTTTACCTGTACACTTCACTGCCGATGTGGGGGGGGGGCGCCACCTAAAATCTTGCCTAGGGCGCCAGATTGGTTAGGGCCGGGCCTGGTCAGCGACAACACTCATTTGCCAACAGAAGGACACAAAAAACACATAATATAGTTTTAATTTTCGTTTTACAAGAATTAATCGTTTTTATTTGTATAATCGACTCTTTTAAAACCCACAAATGGGATCCTTTCAAAGATGTTTGAGCGCCGCCTGTTTGGTTGCCCTTCAGCCAATCAGCGCGCTCCCTCCGCGGACTGCCCGGAAAGAGCCGAGCGCGGCCGAAGTGTCCCGATGGAAGCGAGCGAGTGGCCGCATGGAGCTGGTCTTCCGGAGAGGATGCTTGGACGCTCGGAGAGGACTGAGATGATCTGAGAGACTAGAACCTGCTGGATTTACTTTTTCATCGCTCTTTTTCATTCTTTTTTTTTTTTTTCCCCCCTTCCATTTCCCTTTTATGGTGGACTGTGACGCGCTCGGGCAAGCGGGGCTGTCTTCCGTTTTTCCTTTTGGATCCTCCGGCTTGGACCACCTGAGCAGCCTCCAGGAACATGGTGAGTGCGTGTGCGTGTGCGTGTGCGTGTGCGTGCACGAGCCTGGCTCAAAATCAATAGATGACTGAAACGATCCTTTGCAGGAAATTGTCATGAATAAGAAACCACGCGTGACAATTAAAAGTAGTTTTAAAAAGGCAAGACATATTAAACTTCTTCATTTATAAGTAAAAAATGCATTATTTTTACATTTCATCAGCTGAAATAAACAATAGAGGGCTTACTTATTTTTCACATAAGACACATTTACTCAAGGTCCATTCATGCATCTTATTCCTCTTATTTGAGGTCAGGTCGCGGGGGCAGCAGCCTAAGCAGAGAAACCAATTTTTTAAATTTTTTTTTCCTGATGAATTTGGATGGAAATGGTCTGTTCCAGGGTCAAACTGATGCCGTCATAGCGTAGTTGTGTGAATGCTCCAAAACATTCACACACTACCTTCCACATTTTTTAATTTCCCAGAATTCCAGGTTTTCCGGGACATTTTCCTCATTCAAAATGAATTGGCCATTTTTCAAACTTCCACCATTTCCGCATATTTCAACCTATTCAAATCATTCCACATTCCACTCATCCTGGACATTTAAACTATCATTTTTCCAAGTTAAAAAAAATATTCCAGGAATTCCCAGAATTCACGTTCATCCAAACCCTTTTTTTTCTGTCGACTACTCCTTCCACATTTTTCAACCGTTCCACCGTCAAATTATTCCTCTTAATCAGGACGAAAAAACAAAATAGTTTTTTTGAACTGGAAAAATTCCCAGTTTCCCTGAAATTCCAGGAATTCCATAATGCTATTTCTTAATCAAAATGTGTACTATTTCAACATTTCTCAACCGATTTGAAAAATTCCAACACCAACTTATTCATAAAATTCACATTTTTTAGGATTTTCCCCAAAAAAATCCTAGTTTTTCCCGAAATTCTCAAATTTCCATGAAATTCCCATTGAAAAGAATGGGACATTATTCTAAGTTCCACCATTTCCACATTTTTCAATCGATTGAAACCGTTCCACCTTCAACATATTCCACTCATCCTGGACATTCAAATTATAATTTTTCCAAGTTGAAAAAAATTCCAGGAATTCCCAGAATTCACATTTATCCAAACCCTTTTTTTCCACCCTTTTTTCAGTCGACTACTCACTCCTTCCACATTTTTCAACCGCTCTACCGTCAAATTATTCCTCTTAATCAGGACAAAAAAACAAAATAAAAAAACTAAATAGTTTTTTTGAACTGGAAAAATTCCCAGTTTCCCTGAAATTCCAGGAATTCCATAATACTATTTCTCAATTAAAATTTGTACTATTTCAACATTTCTCAACCGATTTGAAAAATTCCAACACTAACTTATTCAGAACATTCACATTTTTTAGGATTTTCAAAAAAAAAATCCTCGCTTTTCCCGAAATTCCCAAATTTTTCATGAAATTCCCATTGAAAAGAATGGGACATTTTTCAAACTTCCACAACTTACACATTTTTCGTCCGATTCAAACCGTTCGAACTTCAAAATATTCACCCTGTTCAGGAATTGTGTGCTCTTCTTCAACAATTATAAAAGAAAATCCCGGATTTCCTAGACTTTCCAGTTTTTAGGTACATTTTCCCCATTCAAAATGAATTGGCCATTTTTCAAACTTCCACCATTTCCACATATTTCAACCTATTCCAACCGTTCCACCGTCAAATTATTCCTCTTAACCAGGACGAAAAAACTAAATAGTTTTTTTGAACTGGAAAAATTCCCAGTTTCCCTGAAATTCCAGGAATTCCATAATACTATTTCTTAATTAAAATTTGTACTATTTCAACATTTCTCAACCGATTTGAAAAATTCCAACACCAACTCATTCACATTTTTTTAGGATTTTTCCAAAAAAATCCTCGCTTTTCCCGAAATTCCCAAATTTCCATAAAATTCCCATTGAAAAGAATGGGACATTTTTCAAAGTTCCACAACTCACACATTTTTCATCCGATTCAAACCGTTCCAACTTCAAAATATTCACCCTGTTTAGGAATTGTGTGCCCTCCTTCAACAATTCTAAAAATATTCCCGGATTTCCTAAAAATTTCCAGTTTTTAGGTACATTTTCCCCATTTTAAATGAATTGGCCATTTTTCAAACGTCCACCATTTCCACATATTTCAACCGATTCAAATTATTCCACCTTCAACACATTCCACTCATCCTGGACATTCAAACTATCATTTTTCCAAATTGAAATTTTTTTCCAGGAATTCCCAGAATTCACGTTTATCCAAACCCTTTTTTTTCTGTCGACTGCTCCTTCCACATTTTTCAACCGTTCTGCTGTCAAATTATTCCTCCTAATCAGGACAAAAAACGAAATCGTTTTTTGATCTGGAAAAATTCCCAGTTTCCCTGAAATTCCAGGAATTCCATAATACTAAGTCTAAGTCTAATACTATTTCTCAATTAAAAATTTTACTACAACATTTCTCGACAGATTTGAAAAATTCCAACACCAACTCATTCATAACATTCACATTTTTTAGGATTTTCCCAAAAATTCTTGCTTTTCCCGAAATTCCCAAATTTTCATGAAATTCCCATTGAAAAGTATTGGACATTTTTCAAAGTTCTGCAACTCCCACATTTTTCATCCGATTCAAACCGTTCCAACTTCAAAATATTCAGCCTTTACAGAAATTGTGTGCTCTACTTCAACAATTCTAAAAAAATTCCCGGATTTCTTAGACTTTCCAGTTTTTAGGTACATTTTCCCCATTTGAAATGAATTGGCCATTTTTCAAACTTCCTCCATTTCCACATATTTCAACCGATTCAAACCGTTCCACCTTCAACATATTCCACTCATCCTGGACATTTAAACTATCATTTTTCCAAGTTAAAAAAAATATTCCAGGAATTCCCAGAATTCACGTTTATCCAAACCCTTTTTTTCTGTCGAATGCTCCTTCCACATTTTTCAACCGTTCCACCGTCAAATTATTCCTCTTAACCAAGACAAAAAAACTAAATAGTTTTTTTTAACTGGAAAAATTCCCAGTTTCCCTGAAATTCCAGGAATTCCATAATACTATTTCTTAATTAAAATTTGTACTATTTCAACATTTCTCAACCGATTTGAAAAATTCCAACACTAACTTATTCAGAACATTCACATTCTTTAGGATTTTCAAAAAAAAAATCCTCGCTTTTCCCGAAATTCCCAAATTTTCATGAAATTCCCATTGAAAAGAATGGGACATTTTTCAAAGTTCCGCAACTCACACATTTTTCATCCGATTCCAACCATTCCAACTTCAACATATTCCACTCATCCTGGACATTCAAACTATCATTTTTCCAAGTTGAAAAAAATTCCAGGAATTCCCAGAATTCACGTTCATCCAAACCCTTTTTTTCTGTCGACTACTCCTTCCACATTTTTCAACCGTTCCACCGTCAAATTATTCCTCTTAATCAGGACAAAAAAACTAAATAGTTTTTTTGAACTGGAAAATTCCCAGTTTCTCTGAAATTCCAGGAATTCCATAATACTATTTCTTAATTTAAATTTTTACTATTTCAACATTTCTCAACCGATTTGAAAAATTCCAACACCAACTTATTCATAAAATTCACATTTTTTAGGATTTTCCCAAAAAAAATCCTCGTTTTTCCCGAAATTCTCAAATTTCCATGAAATTCCCATTGAAAAGAATGGGACATTATTCTAAGTTCCACCATTTCCACATTTTTCAATCGATTGAAACCATTCCACCTTCAACATATTCCCCTCATCCTGGACATTCAAATTATAATTTTTCCAAGTTGAAAAAAATTCCAGGAATTCCCAGAATTCACATTTATCCAAACCCTTTTTTTCCACCCTTTTTTCAGTCGACTACTCACTCCTTCCACATTTTTCAACCGCTCTACCGTCAAATTATTCCTCTTAATCAGGACAAAAAAACAAAATAAAAAAACTAAATAGTTTTTTTGAACTGGAAAAATTCCCAGTTTCCCTGAAATTCCAGGAATTCCATAATACTATTTCTTAATTTAAATGTTTACTATTTCAACATTTCTCAACCGATTTGAAAAATTCCAACACCAACTCATTCATAACATTCACATTTTTTAGGATTTTTCCAAAAAAATCCTCGCTTTTCCCGAAATTCCCAAATTTCCATAAAATTCCCATTGAAAAGAATGGGACATTTTTCAAAGTTCCACAACTCACACATTTTTCATCCGATTCAAGCCGTTCGAACTTCAAAATATTCACCCTGTTTAGGAATTGTGTGCCCTCCTTCAACAATTCTAAAAAAAATTCCCGGATTTCCTAGACTTTCCAGTTTTTAGATGCATTTTCCCCATTCAAAATGAAATGGCCATTTTTCAAACTTCCACCATTTCCACATATTTCAACCGATTCAAATTATTCCACCTTCAACACATTCCACTCATCCTGGACATTCAAACCATAATTTTTCCAGGTTAAGAAAAATTCCAGTAATTCCCAGAATTCACATTTATCCAAACCCTTTTTTTCACCCTCTTTTCTGTCGACTACTCCTTCCACATTTTTCAACCGTTCCACCGTCAAATTATTCCTCTTAACCAAGACAAAAAAACTAAATAGTTTTTTTGAACTGGAAAATTCCCAGTTTCTCTGAAATTCCAGGAATTCCATAATACTATTTCTCAATTAAAATGTGTACTATTTCAACATTTCTCAACCGATTTAAAAAATCCCAACACCAACTCATTCATAAAATTCACATTTTTTAGGATTTTTCCAAAAAAATCCTCGCTTTTCCCAAAATTCCCAAATTTCCATGAAATTCCCATTGAAAAGAATGGGACATTATTCTAAGTTCCACCATTTCCACATTTTTCAATCGATTGAAACCGTTCCACCTTCAACATATTCCCCTCATCCTGGACATTCAAATTATAATTTTTCCAAGTTGAAAAAAATTCCAGGAATTCCCAGAATTCACATTTATCCAAACCCTTTTTTTCCACCCTTTTTTCAGTCGACTACTCACTCCTTCCACATTTTTCAACCGCTCTACCGTCAAATTATTCCTCTTAATCAGGACAAAAAAACAAAATAAAAAAACTAAATAGTTTTTTTGAACTGGAAAAATTCCCAGTTTCCCTGAAATTCCAGGAATTCCATAATACTATTTCTTAATTTAAATGTTTACTATTTCAACATTTCTCAACCGATTTGAAAAATTCCAACACCAACTCATTCATAACATTCACATTTTTTAGGATTTTTCCAAAAAAATCCTCGCTTTTCCCGAAATTCCCAAATTTCCATAAAATTCCCATTGAAAAGAATGGGACATTTTTCAAAGTTCCACAACTCACACATTTTTCATCCGATTCAAGCCGTTCGAACTTCAAAATATTCACCCTGTTTAGGAATTGTGTGCCCTCCTTCAACAATTCTAAAAAAAATTCCCGGATTTCCTAGACTTTCCAGTTTTTAGATGCATTTTCCCCATTCAAAATGAAATGGCCATTTTTCAAACTTCCACCATTTCCACATATTTCAACCGATTCAAATTATTCCACCTTCAACACATTCCACTCATCCTGGACATTCAAACCATAATTTTTCCAGGTTAAGAAAAATTCCAGTAATTCCCAGAATTCACATTTATCCAAACCCTTTTTTTCACCCTCTTTTCTGTCGACTACTCCTTCCACATTTTTCAACCGTTCCACCGTCAAATTATTCCTCTTAACCAAGACAAAAAAACTAAATAGTTTTTTTGAACTGGAAAATTCCCAGTTTCTCTGAAATTCCAGGAATTCCATAATACTATTTCTCAATTAAAATGTGTACTATTTCAACATTTCTCAACCGATTTAAAAAATCCCAACACCAACTCATTCATAAAATTCACATTTTTTAGGATTTTTCCAAAAAAATCCTCGCTTTTCCCAAAATTCCCAAATTTCCATGAAATTCCCATTGAAAAGAATGGGACATTATTCTAAGTTCCACCATTTCCACATTTTTCAATCGATTGAAACCGTTCCACCTTCAACATATTCCACTCATCCTGGACATTCAAATTATAATTTTTCCAAGTTGAAAAAAATTCCAGGAATTCCCAGAATTCACATTTATCCAAACCCTTTTTTTCCACCCTTTTTTCAGTCGACTACTCACTCCTTCCACATTTTTCAACCGCTCTACCGTCAAATTATTCCTCTTAATCAGGACAAAAAAACAAAATAAAAAAACTAAATAGTTTTTTTGAACTGGAAAAATTCCCAGTTTCCCTGAAATTCCAGGAATTCCATAATACTATTTCTTAATTTAAATTTTTACTATTTCAACATTTCTCGACAGATTTGAAAAATTCCAACACCAACTCATTCATAACATTCACATTTTTTAGGATTTTCCCAAAAATTCTTGCTTTTCCCGAAATTCCCAAATTTTCATGAAATTCCCATTGAAAAGTATTGGACATTTTTCAAAGTTCTGCAACTCCCACATTTTTCATCCGATTCAAACCGTTCCAACTTCAAAATATTCAGCCTTTACAGAAATTGTGTGCTCTACTTCAACAATTCTAAAAAAATTCCCGGATATCTTAGACTTTCCAGTTTTTAGGTACATTTTCCCCATTTGAAATGAATTGGCCATTTTTCAAACTTCCACCATTTCCACATATTTCAACCAATTCAAACTATTCCACCTTCAACATATTCCACTCATCCTGGACATTCAAACCATCATTTTTCCAGGTTAAGAAACATTCCAGTAATTCCCAGAATTCACATTTATCCAAACCCTTTTTTTCACCCTTTTTTCTGTCGACTACTCCTTCCACATTTTTCAACCGTTCCACCGTCAAATTATTCCTCTTAACCAAGACAAAAAAACTAAATAGTTCTTTTGAACTGGAAAAATTCCCAGTTTCCCTGAAATTCCAGGAATTCCATAATACTATTTCTTAATTAAAATTTGTACTATTTCAACATTTCTCAACCGATTTGAAAAATTCCAACACTAACTTATTCAGAACATTCACATTTTTTTAGGATTTTCAAAAAAAAAATCCTCGCTTTTCCCGAAATTCCCAAATTTTCATGAAATTCCCATTAAAAAGAATGGGACATTTTTCAAACTTCCGCAACTCCCACATTTTTCATCCGATTCAAACCATTCTAACTTCAACATATTCCACTCATCCTGGACATTTTTCAAGTTGAAAAAAATTCCAGGAATTCCCAGAATTCACGTTTATCCAAACCCTTTTTTTCCACCCTTTTTTCTGTCGACTACTCCTTCCACAATTTTCAACCCACTTCAACCGTTCCACCGTCAAAACATTCCTCTTAATCAGGACAAAAAAACGAAATCGTTTTTTGAACTGGAAAAATTCCCATTTTCCCTGAAATTCCAGGAATTCCATAATACTATTTCTCAATGATAAATGTTACTACTTCAACATTTCTCGACCGATTTGGAAAAATTCCAACACCAACTCATTCATAACATTCACATTTTTTAGGATTTTCAAAAAAAATCCTCGCTTTTCCCGAAATTCCCAAATTTCCATGAAATTCCCATTGAAAAGAATGGGACATTTTTCAAAGTTCCACAACTTACACATTTTTCGTCCGATTCAAACCGTTCGAACTTCAAAATATTCAGCCTGTTTAGGAATTGTGTGCCCTCCTTCAACAATTCTAAAAAAAATTCCCGGATTTCCTCGACTGTCCAGTTTTTAGGTACATTTTCCCCATTTGAAATGAATTGGACATTTTTCAAACTTCCACCATTTCCACATATTTCAACCGATTCAAACCGTTCCACCTTCAACATATTCCACTCATTCTGGACATTCAAACTATCATTTTTCCAAGTTGAAATTTTTTTCCAGGAATTCCCAGAATTCACGTTTATCCAAACCCTTTTTTTTCTGTCGACTACTCCTTCCACATTTTTCAACCGTTCTGCTGTCAAATTATTCCTCCTAATCAGGACAAAAAACGGAATCGTTTTTTGAACTGGAAAAATTCCCAGTTTTCCTGAATTCCAGGAATTCCATAATACTAAGTCTAAGTCTAATACTATTTCTCAATTAAAAATGTTACTACTTCAACATTTCTCGACAGATTTGAAAAATTCCAACACCAACTAATTCATAACATTCACATTTTTTAGGATTTTCCAAAAAATTCTTGCTTTTCCCGAAATTCCCAAATTTTCATGAAATTCCCATTGAAAAGTATTGGACATTTTTCAAAGTTCTGCAACTCCCACATTTTTCATCCGATTCAAACCGTTCCAACTTCAAAATATTCAGCCTTTACAGAAATTGTGTGCTCTACTTCAACAATTCTAAAAAAATTCCCGGATTTCCTAAACTTTCCAGTTTTTAGGTACATTTTCCCCATTCAAAATGAAATGGCCAATTTTCAAACTTCCACCATTTCCACATATTTCAAACAATTCAAACTATTCCACCTTCAACACATTCCACTCATCCTGGACATTCAAACCATCGTTTTTCCAGGTAAAGAAAAATTCCAGTAATTCCCAGAATTCACATTTATCCAAACCCTTTTTTTCACCCTTTTTTCTGTCGACTACTCCTTCCACATTTTTCAACCGTTCCACCGTCAAATTATTCCTCCTAATCAGGATGAAAAAACTAAATAGTTTTTTTGAACTGGAAAAATTCCCACTTTCCCTGAAATTCCAGGAATTCCATAATACTATTTCTCAATTAAAATGTGTACTATTTCAACATTTCTCAACCGATTAAAAAAATTCCAACACCAACTCATTCATAACATTCACATTTTTTAGGATTTTACAAAAAAGTCTCGTTTTTCCCGAAATTCCCAAATTTTCATGAAATTCCCATTGAAAAGAATGGGACATTTTTCAAAGTTCCACAACTTCCACATTTTTCATCCGATTCAAACTTCAAAATATTCAGCCTGTTCGGGAATTGTGTGCTCTACTTCAACAATTCTAAAAAAATTTCCCGGATTTCCTAAACTTTCCAGTTTTTAGGTACATTTTCCCCATTCAAAATGAAATGGCCAATTTTCAAACTTCCACCATTTCCACATATTTCAAACAATTCAAACTATTCCACCTTCAACACATTCCACTCATCCTGGACATTCAAACCATCATTTTTCCAGGTTAAGAAAAATTCCAGTAATTCCCAGAATTCACATTTATCCAAACCCTTTTTTTCACCCTTTTTTCTGTCGACTACTCCTTCCACATTTTTCAACCGTTCCACCGTCAAATTATTCCTCCTAATCATGATGAAAAAACTAAAGAGTTTTTTTGAACTGGAAAAATTCCCATTTTCCCTGAAATTCCAGGAATTCCATAATACTATTTCTCAATTAAAATGTGTACTATTTCAACATTTCTCAACCGATTAAAAACATTCCAACACCAACTCATTCATAACATTCACATTTTTTAGGATTTTCCCAAAAAAAATCCTTGTTTTTCCCGAAATTCCCAAATTTCCATGAAATTCCCATTGAAAAGAATGGGACATTTTTCAAAGTTCCGCAACTTCCACATTTTTCATCCGATTCAAACTTCAAAATATTCAGCCTGTTCGGGAATTGTGTGCTCTACTTCAACAATTCTAAAAAAAGTTCCCAGATTTCCTAAACTTTCCGGTTTTTAGGTACATTTTCCCCATTAAAAATGAAATGGCCAATTTTCAAACTTCCACCATTTCCACATATTTCAACCAATTCAAACTATTCCACCTTCAACATATTCCACTCATCCTGGACATTCAAACAATCATTTTTCCAGGTTAAGAAAAATTCCAGTAATTCCCAGAATTCACATTTATCCAAACCCTTTTTTTCCACCCTTTTTTCTGTCGACTACTCCTTCCACATTTTTCAACCGTTCCACCGTCAAATTATTCCTCCTAATCAGGATGAAAAAATGAAAGTTTTTTTGAACTGGAAAAATTCCCAGTTTCCCTGAAATTCCAGGAATTCCATAATACTATTTCTCAATTAAAATGTTACTACTTCAACATTTCTCAACCGATTAAAAAAATTCCAACACCAACTCATTCATAACATTCACATTTTTTTAGGATTTTCCCAAAAAAATCCTCTCTTTTCCCGAAATTCCCAAATTTCCATGAAATTCCCATTGAAAAGAATGGGACATTTTTCAAAGTTCCGCAACTTCCACATTTGTCATCCGATTCAAACTTCAAAATATTCACCCTGTTCAGGAATTGTGTGCCCTCCTTCAACAATTCTAAAAAAATTCCCGGATTTCCTCGACTTTCCAGTTTTTAGGTACATTTTCCCCATTTGAAATGAATTGGACATTTTTCAAACTTCCACCATTTCCACATATTTCAACCAATTCAAACTGTTTCACCTTCAACATATTCCACTCATCCTGGACATTCAAACTATCATTTTTCCAAGTTGAAAACAATTCCAGGAATTCCCAGAATTCCCATTTATCCAAACTTTTTCCCCCACCCTTTTTTCTGTCGACTACTCCTTCCACATTTTTCAACCGTTCCACCTTCAAAGTATTCCTCTTAATCAGGACGAAAAAACGAAATAGTTTTTTTGAACTGGAAAAATTCCCAGTTTCCCTGAAATTCCAGGAATTCCATGATACTATTTCTCAATTGAAAATGTTACTACTTCAACATTTCTCGACCGATTTGGAAAAATTCCAACACCAACTCATTCATAACATTCACATTTTTTAGGATTTTGCAAAAAAGTCTCGCTTTTCCCGAAATTCCCACATTTTCATGAAATTCCCATTGAAAAGAATGGGACATTTTTCAAAGTTCCGCAACTTCCACATTTTTCATCCAATTCAAACTTCAAAATATTCAGCCTGTTCGGGAATTGTGTGCTCTACTTCAACAATTCTAAAAAAAAATTCCCGGATTTCCTAGACTTTCCAGTTTTTAGGTACATTTTCCCCATTCAAAATGAAATGGCCAATTTTCAAACTTCCACCATTTCCACATATTTCAAACAATTCAAACTATTCCACCTTCAACATATTCCACTCATCCTGGACATTCAAACCATCATTTTTCCAGGTTAAGAAAAATTCCAGTAATTCCCAGAATTCACATTTATCCAAACCCTTTTTTCACCCTCTTTTCTGTCAACTACTCCTTCCATATTTTTCAACCGTTCCACCGTCAAATTATTCCTCTTAATCAGGACAAAAAAACGAAATCGTTTTTTGAACTGGAAAAAGTCCCAGTTTCGCTGAAATTCCAGGAATTCCATAATACTATTTCTCAATTGAAAATGTTACTACTTCAACATTTCTCAACCGATTTGAAAAATTACAACACCAACTCATTCATAACATTCACATTTTTTAGGATTTTACAAAAAAGTCTCGCTTTTCCCGAAATTTCCAAATTTTCATGAAATTCCCATTGAAAAGAATGGGACATTTTTCAAACTTCCACAACTTACACATTTTTCGTCCGATTCAAACCGTTCGAACTTCAAAATATTCACCCTGTTCAGGAATTGTGTGCTCTTCTTCAACAATTATAAAAGAAAATCCCGGATTTCCTAGACTTTCCAGTTTTTAGGTACATTTTCCCCATTCAAAATGAATTGGCCATTTTTCAAACTTCCACCATTTCCACATATTTCAACCTATTCCAACCGTTCCACCGTCAAATTATTCCTTTTAACCAGGACAAAAAAACTAAATAGTTTTTTTTAACTGGAAAATTCCCAGTTTCCCTGAAATTCCAGGAATTCCATAATACTATTTCTCAATTAAAATGTTTACTATTTCAACATTTCTCAACCGATTTGAAAAATTCCAACTCCAACTCATTCACATTTTTTAGGATTTTTCCAAAAAAATCCTCGCTTTTCCCGAAATTCCCAAATTTCCATGAAATTCCCTTTGAAAAGAATGGGACATTTTTCAAAGTTCCACAACTCACACATTTTTCATCCGATTCAAACCGTTCCAACTTCAAAATATTCACCCTGTTTAGGAATTGTGTGCCGTCCTTCAACAATTCTAAAAAAAAATTCCCGGATTTCCTCGACTGTCCAGTTTTTAGGTACATTTTCCCCATTTGAAATGAATTGGACATTTTTCAAACTTCCACCATTTCCACATATTTCAACCGATTCAAACCGTTCCACCTTCAACATATTCCACTCATCCTGGACATTCAAACTATCATTTTTACAAGTTGAAAAAAATTCCAGGAATTCACGTTTATCCGAACCCTTTTTTTCACCCTTTTTTCTGTCGAATACTCCTTCCACATTTTTCAACCGTTCCACCGTCAAATTATTCCTCTTAATCAAGACAAAAAAATGAAATAGTTTTTTGAACTGGAAAAATTCCCAGTTTTCCTGAATTCCAGGAATTCCATAATACTAAGTCTAAGTCTAGTACTATTTCTCAATTAAAATTTTACTATTTCAACATTTCTCGACAGATTTGAAAAATTCCAACACCAACTCATTCATAACATTCACATTTTTTAGGATTTCCCAAAAAATCCTTGCTTTTCCCGAAATTCCCAAATTTTCTTGAAATTCTCATAGAAAATAATTGGACATTTTTCAAAGTTCTGCAACTCCCACATTTTTCATCCGATTCTAACCGTTCCAACTTCAAAATATTCAGCCTTTACAGAAATTGTATGCTCTACTTCAACAATTCTAAAAAAATCCCCGGATTTCTTAGACTTTCCAGTTTTTAGGTACATTTTCCCCATTCAAAATGAACGATCCATTTTTCAAACTTCCACAATTCCCACATTTTTCAACCGATTCAAACCATTCTACCTTCAACACATTCAATTCATCCTGGAAAATTAAAACTACCATTTTTCCACGTTCAAAAAATTTCCAGGAATTTTTTTATAACCTTATTTCCAACCTTTTTTAATGCGATGACTCCTTTCACATTTTTCAAGCCATTTCAAACGTTCCACTGTCAAAAAATTACTCGGAATCAGGACAAAAAAACAAGTTGGTTCAAGAAATTGAAAAATTCCAGTTTTTCCCGAAATTCCGTAAAACCCTTTTTCAATTAAAACTGTTACTACTTCAACATTTCTTGACCGATTTAAACAATTCCAACATCAACCAATTCAGCTCATTCAGGACATTCATGCTCCTAATCATTTAAAAAAGAAATCTCACTTTCACCCCAAATTCCCAAATTTCCAGGAAGTTCCCATTGAATGGGACAATTTTCCAAGTTGCACAATTCCCACCTTTTTCAAACCATTTCACCTTCAACACATTCAACTCATCCTGGACATTCAAACTACCTTTTTTCCACATTCAACAAATTTCCAGGATTTCCCGTTTTTTGTGTAACCTATTTCCACCCTTTTTAAGTTCGACTACACCTTTCACATTTTTCAACCCATTACAACCGTTCCACTGTCAAAACACTCGTCGTCGTCAGGACAAAAACTAAGTTGGTTAAGGAACTACAAAAAATTCCCGGTTTTCCCGAAATTCCCGGAATTTTTAAATTAAAAAACTGTTACTACTTCAACATTTCTTGACCGATTTTAAACAATTCCAACACCAATCAATTCAGCTCATTCAGGACATTCATGCTCCTAATCATTTTCAAAATGTTCCCAAATTTCCAGGAAGTTCCCATTGAAATGAATGGGACATTTTTCCAAGTTGCACAATTCCCACATTTTTCAAACCATTCAAACCATTCCACCTTCAACACATTCAACTCATCCTGGATATTCAAACTACCTTTTTTCCACATTCAACAAATTTCCAGGATTTCCCGTTTTTTGTGTAACCTATTTCCACCCTTTTTAAGTTCGACTACACCTTTCACATTTTTCAACCCATTACAACCGTTCCACTGTCAAAACACTCGTCGTCGTCAGGACAAAAACTAAGTTGGTTAAGGAACTACAAAAAATTCCCGGTTTTCCCGAAATTCCCGGAATTTTAAAATTAAAAAACTGTTACTACTTCAACATTTCTTGACCGATTTTAAACAATTCCAACACCAATCAATTCAGCTCATTCAGGACATTCATGCTCCTAATCATTTTCAAAATGTTCCCAAATTTCCAGGAAGTTCCCATTGAAATGAATGGGACATTTTTCCAAGTTGCACAATTCCCACATTTTTCAAACCATTCCACCTTCAACACATTCAACTCATCCTGGACATTCAAACTACCATTTTTCCACATTCAACAAATTTCCAGGATTTCCCGTTTTTTGTGTAACCTATTTCCACCCTTTTTAAGTTCGACTACACCTTTCACATTTTTCAACCCATTACAACCGTTCCACTGTCAAAACACTCGCCGTCGTCAGGACAAAAAAACTAAGTTGGTTAAGGAACTAAAAAAAATTCCCGGTTTTCCCGAAATTCCTGGAATTTTTAAATTAAAAAACCGTTACTACTTCAACATTTTTTGACCGATTTAAACAATTCCAACACCGACCAATTCAGCTCATTCAGGACATTCATGCTCCTAATCATTTTCAAAATGTTCCCAAATTTCCAGGAAGTTCCCATTGAAATGAATGGGACATTTTTCCAAGTTGCACAATTCCCACATTTTTCAACCCATTCAAACCATTCCACCTTCAACACATTCAATTCATCCTGGACATTCAAACTGCCATTTTTCCACATTCAACACATTTCCAGGATTTCCCGTTTTTTGTGTAACCTATTTCCACCCTTTTTAAGTTCGACTACACCTTTCACATTTTTCAACCCATTACAACCGTTCTACTGTCAAAACACTCGTTGTCGTCAGGACAAAAAACTAAGTTGGTTAAGGAACTAAAAAAATTCCCGGTTTTCCCGAAATTCCTGGAATTTTTAAATTAAAAAAACTGTTACTACTTCAACATTTCTTGAATGATTCAAACAATTCCAACACCAACCAATACAGCTCATTCAGGACTATCATTTTCAAAAAAATCTCACTTTTCCCCCAAATTCCCAAATTTCCAGGAAGTTCCCATTGAAATGAATGGGACATTTTTCCAAGTTGCACAATTCCCACATTTTTCAAACCATTCCACCTTCAACACATTCAACTCATCCTGGACATTCAAACTACCATTTTTCCACATTCAACAAATTTCCAGGATTTCCCGTTTTTCGTGTAACCTATTTCCACCCTTTTTAAGTTCGACTACACCTTTCACATTTTTCAACCCATTACAACCCTTCCACCGTCAAAACACTCGTCGTCGTCAGGACAAAAAAACTAACTTGGTTAAGGTACTAAAAAAAATTCCCGGTTTTCCCGAAATTCCCGGAATTTTTAAATTAAAAAACCGTTACTACTTCAACATTTTTTGACCGATTTAAACAATTCCAACACCGACCAATTCAGCTCATTCAGGACATTCATGCTCCTAATCATTTTCAAAATGTTCCCAAATTTCCAGGAAGTTCCCATTGAAATGAATGGGACATTTTTCCAAGTTGCACAATTCCCACATTTTTCAACGCATTCAAACCATTCCACCTTCAACACATTCAACTCATCCTGGACATTCAAACTACCATTTTTCCACATTCAACAAATTTCCAGGAATTCCCTTGTTTTGTGTAACCTATTTCCACCCTTTTTAACTTCGACTACACCTTTCACATTTTTCAACCCATTACAACCGTTCCACCGTCAAAACACTCGTCGTCGTCAGGACAAAAAACTAAGTTGGTTAAGGAACTAAAAAAAATTCCCGGTTTTCCCGAAATTCCTGGAATTTTTAAATTAAAAAACCGTTACTACTTCAACATTTTTTGACCGATTTAAACAATTCCAACACCGACCAATTCAGCTCATTCAGGACATTCATGCTCCTAATCCTTTTCAAAATGTTCCCAAATTTCCAGGAAGTTCCCATTGAAATGAATGGGACATTTTTCCAAGTTGCACAATTCCCACATTTTTCAAACCATTCCACCTTCAACACATTCAACTCATCCTGGATATTCAAACTACCATTTTTCCACATTCAACAAATTTCCAGGATTTCCCGTTTTTTGTGTAACCTATTTCCACCCTTTTTAAGTTCGACTACACCTTTCACATTTTTCAACCCATTACAAGCGTTCCACTGTCAAAACACTCGTCGTCGTCAGGACAAAAAAACAAGTTGGTTAAGGAACTAGAAAAATTCCCGGATTTCCCGAAATTCCCAGAATTTGACACTTAAAAAACTGTTACTACTTCAACATTTCTTGACCGATTCAAACAATTCCAACACCAACCAATTCAGCTCATTCAGGACTATCATTTTCAAAAAGATCTCACTTTTCCCCCAAATTCCCAAATTTCCAGGAAGTTCCCATTTGAATGGGACATTTTCCAAGTTGCACAATTCCCACATTTTTCAACGCATTCAAACCATTCCACCTTCAACACATTCAACTCATCCTGGATATTCTAACTGCCATTTTTCCACGTTCAACACATTTCCAGGAATTTCCCATTGAAATGAATGGGACATTTTTCCAAGTTGCACAATTCCCACATTTTTCAACCCATTCCACCTTCAACACATTCAACTCATCCTGGACATTCAAACTACCATTTTTCCACATTCAACACATTTCCAGGAATTCCCTTTTTTTGTGTAACCTATTTCCACCCTTTTTAAGTTCGACTACACCTTTCACATTTTTCAACCCATTACAACCGTTCCACCGTCAAAACACTCGTCGTCGTCAGGACAAAAAACTAAGTTGGTTAAGGAACAAAAAAAAATTCCCGGTTTTCCTGAAATTCCTGGAATTTTTAAATTAAAAAACCGTTACTACTTCAACATTTTTTGACCGATTTAAACAATTCCAACACCGACCAATTCAGCTCATTCAGGACATTCATGCTCCTAATCATTTTCAAAATGTTCCCAAATTTCCAGGAAGTTCCCATTGAAATGAATGGGACATTTTTCCAAGTTGCACAATTCACACATTTTTCAAACCATTCCACCTTCAACACATTCAACTCATCCTGGACATTCAAACTACCATTTTTCCACATTCAACAAATTTCCAGGATCTCCCTTTTTTTGTGTAACCTATTTCCACCCTTTTTAAGTTCGACTACACCTTTCACATTTTTCAACCCATTACAACCGTTCCACTGTCAAAACACTCATCGTCGTCAGGACAAAAAACTAAGTTGGTTAAGGAACTAAAAAAAAATTCCGGTTTTCCCGAAATTCGTGTAATTTTTAAATTAAAAAACCGTTACTACTTCAACATTTTTTGACCGATTTAAACAATTCCAACACCAATCAATTCAGCTCATTCAGGACATTCATGCTCCTAATCATTTTCAAAATGTTCCCAAATTTCCAGGAAGTTCCCATTGAAATGAATGGGACATTTTTCCAAGTTGCACAATTCCCACATTTTTCAACCCATTCAAACCATTCCACCTTCAACACATTCAACTCATCCTGGACATTCAAACTACCATTTTTCCACATTCAACAAATTTCCAGGATTTCCCGTTTTTTGTGTAACCTATTTCCACTCTTTTTAAGTTCGACTACACCTTTCACATTTTTCAACCCATTACAACCGTTCCACCGTCAAAACACTCGTCGTCGTCAGGACAAAAAACTAAGTTGGTTAAGGAACTAAAAAAAATTCCCGGTTTTCTCGAAATTCCTGGAATTTTTTAATTAAAAAAACGTTACTACTTCAACATTTTTTGACCGATTTAAACAATTCTAACACCAATCAATTCAGCTCATTCAGGACATTCATGCTCTTAATCATTTTCAAAAAAATCTCCCTTTTCCCCCAAATTCCCACATTTCCAAGAAGTTCCCATTGAATGGGACATTTTTCCAACTTGCACAATTCCCACATTTTTCAACCCATTTAAACCATTCCACCTTCAACACATTCAACTCATCCTGGATATTCTAACTGCCATTTTTCCACATTCAACAAATTTCCAGGAATTCCCTTTTTTTGTGTAACCTATTTCCACCCTTTTTAACTTCGACTACACCTTTCACATTTTTCAACCCATTACAACCGTTCCACTGTCAAAACACTCGTCGTCGTCAGGACAAAAAACTAAGTTGGTTAAGGAACTAAAAAAAATTCCCGAAATTCCTGGAATTTTTAAATTAAAAAAAACGTTACTACTTCAAAATTTTTTGACCGATTTAAACAATTCCAACACCAACCAATTCAGCTCATTCAGGACATTCATGCTCCTAATCATTTTCAAAATGTTCCCAAATTTCCAGGAAGTTCCCATTGAAATGAATGGGACATTTTTCCAAGTTGCACAATTCACACATTTTTCAAACCATTCCACCTTCAACACATTCAACTCATCCTGGACATTCAAACTACCATTTTTCCACATTCAACAAATTTCCAGGATTTCCCGTTTTTTGTGTAACCTATTTCCACCCTTTTTAAGTTCGACTACACCTTTCACATTTTTCAACCCATTACAACCGTTCCACCGTCAAAACACTCGTCGTCGTCAGGACAAAAAACTAAGTTGGTTAAGGAACTAAAAAAAATTCCCGGTTTTCCCGAAATTCCTGGAATTTTTAAATTAAAAAAACCGTTACTACTTCAACATTTTTTGACCGATTTAAACAATTCCAACACCGACCAATTCAGCTCATTCAGGACATTCATGCTCCTAATCATTTTCAAAATGTTCCCAAATTTCCAGGAAGTTCCCATTGAAATGAATGGGACATTTTTCCAAGTTGCACAATTCCCACATTTTTCAACCCATTTAAACCATTCCACCTTCAACACATTCAACTCATCCTGGACATTCAAACTACCATTTTTCCACATTCAACAAATTTCCAGGATTTCCCGTTTTTTGTGTAACCTATTTCCACCCTTTTTAAGTTTGACTACACGTTTCACATTTTTCAACCCATTACAACCGTTCCACCGTCAAAACACTTGTCGTCGTCAGGACAAAAAACTAAGTTGGTTAAGGAACTAAAAAAAATTCCCGGTTTTCCCGAAATTCCTGGAATTTTTTTTAAATTAAAAAAACGTTACTACTTCAAAATTTTTTGACCAATTTAAACAATTCCAACACCAACCAATTCAGCTCATTCAGGACATTCATGCTCCTAATCCTTTTCAAAATGTTCCCAAATTTCCAGGAAGTTCCCATTGAAATGAATGGGACATTTTTCCAAGTTGCACAATTCCCACATTTTTCAACCCATTCAAACCATTCCACCTTCATCACATTCAACTCATCCTGGACATTCAAACTACCATTTTTCCACATTCAACAAATTTCCAGGAATTCCCTTTTTTTGTGTAACCTATTTCCACCCTTTTTAAGTTCGACTACACCTTTCACATTTTTCAACCCATTACAACCGTTCCACTGTCAAAACACTCGTTGTCGTCAGGACAAAAAAACTAAGTTGGTTAAGGAACTAAAAAAAATTCCGGTTTTCCCGAAATTCCCGGAATTTTTAAATTAAAAAAACGTTACTACTTCAACATTTTTTGACTGATTTAAACAATTCCAACACCAATCAATTCAGCTCATTCAGGACATTCATCCTCCTAATCATTTTCAAAATGTTCCCAAATTTCCAGGAAGTTCCCATTGAAATGAATGGGACATTTTTCCAAGTTGCACAATTCCCACATTTTTCAACCCATTCAAACCATTCCACCTTCAACACATTCAACTCATCCTGGACATTCAAACTACCATTTTTCCACATTCAACAAATTTCCAGGAATTCCCTTTTTTTGTGTAACCTATTTCCACCCTTTTTAACTTCGACTACACCTTTCACATTTTTCAACCCATTACAACCGTTCCACCGTCAAAACACTCGTCGTCGTCAGGACAAAAAACTAAGTTGGTTAAGGAACTAAAAAAAATTCCCGGTTTTCCCGAAATTCCTGGAATTTTTAAATTAAAAAACCGTTACTACTTCAACATTTTTTGACCGATTTAAACAATTCCAACACCGACCAATTCAGCTCATTCAGGACATTCATGCTCCTAATCCTTTTCAAAATGTTCCCAAATTTCCAGGAAGTTCCCATTGAAATGAATGGGACATTTTTCCAAGTTGCACAATTCCCACATTTTTCAACCCATTCAAACCATTCCACCTTCAACACATTCAACTCATCCTGGACATTCAAACTACCATTTTTCCACATTCAACACATTTCCAGGATTTCCCGTTTTTTTGTGTAACCTATTTTCACCCTTTTTAAGTTCGACTACACCTTTCACATTTTTCAACCCATTACAACCGTTCCACTGTCAAAACACTCGTCGTCATCAGGACAAAAAAACAAGTTGGTTAAGGAACTAGAAAAATTCCCGGATTTCCCGAAATTCTTAGAATTTGACACTTAAAAAACTGTTGCTACTTCAACATTTCTTGACTTATTCAAACAATTCCAACACCAACCAATTCAGCTCATTCAGGACATTCATGCTCTTAATCATTTTCAAAAAAAATCTCACTTTTCCCCCAAATTCCCACATTTCCAAGAAGTTCCCATTGAATGGGACATTTTTCCAACTTGCACAATTCCCACATTTTTCAACCCATTTAAACCATTCCACCTTCAACACATTCAACTCATCCTGGACATTCAAACTACCATTTTTCCACATTCAACAAATTTCCAGGATTTCCCGTTTTTTGTGTAACCTATTTCCACCCTTTTTAAGTTTGACTACACGTTTCACATTTTTCAACCCATTACAACCGTTCCACCGTCAAAACACTTGTCGTCGTCAGGACAAAAAACTAAGTTGGTTAAGGAACTAAAAAAAATTCCCGGTTTTCCCGAAATTCCTGGAATTTTTTTTAAATTAAAAAAACGTTACTACTTCAACATTTTTTGACCAATTTAAACAATTCCAACACCAACCAATTCAGCTCATTCAGGACATTCATGCTCCTAATCCTTTTCAAAATGTTCCCAAATTTCCAGGAAGTTCCCATTGAAATGAATGGGACATTTTTCCAAGTTGCACAATTCCCACATTTTTCAACCCATTCAAACCATTCCACCTTCATCACATTCAACTCATCCTGGACATTCAAACTACCATTTTTCCACATTCAACAAATTTCCAGGAATTCCCTTTTTTTGTGTAACCTATTTCCACCCTTTTTAAGTTCGACTACACCTTTCACATTTTTCAACCCATTACAACCGTTCCACCGTCAAAACACTCGTCGTCGTCAGGACAAAAAACTAAGTTGGTTAAGGAACTAAAAAAAATTCCCGGTTTTCCCGAAATTCCTGGAATTTTTAAATTAAAAAACCGTTACTACTTCAACATTTTTTGACCGATTTAAACAATTCCAACACCGACCAATTCAGCTCATTCAGGACATTCATGCTCCTAATCCTTTTCAAAATGTTCCCAAATTTCCAGGAAGTTCCCATTGAAATGAATGGGACATTTTTCCAAGTTGCACAATTCCCACATTTTTCAACCCATTCCACCTTCAACACATTCAACTCATCCTGGACATTCAAACTACCATTTTTCCACATTCAACACATTTCCAGGATTTCCCGTTTTTTTGTGTAACCTATTTCCACCCTTTTTAAGTTTGACTACACCTTTCACATTTTTCAACCCATTACAACCGTTCCACCGTCAAAACACTCATCGTCGTCAGGACAAAAAACTAAGTTGATTAAGGAACTAGAAAAATTCCCGCATTTCCCGAAATTCCCGGAATTTTTCAATTAAAAAACTGTTACTACTTCAACACACACGATTTAAACATCTCCAACAGCAACCAATTCAGCTCATTCAGGACATTCATGCTCTTGATCATTTTCAAAAAAAATCTCACTTTTTTCCCAAATTTCCAGGAAGTTCCCATTGAATGGGACATTTTTCCAAGTTGCACAATTCCCACATTTTTCAACCAATTCAGCTCATTCAGGACATTCATGCTCTTGATCATTTTCAAAAAAATCTCACTTTTTCCCCAAATTTCCAGGAAGTTCCCATTGAATGGGACATTTTTCCAAGTTGCACAATTCCCACATCCTGGATATTCTAACTGTCATTTTTCCACATTCAACAAATTTCCAGGATTTCCTGTTTTTTGTGTAACCTATTTCCACCCTTTTTAAGTTCGACTACCCGGTACACCTTTCACATTTTTCAACCCATTACAACCGTTCCACTGTCAAAACACTCGTCGTCGTCAGGACAAAAGAACTAACTTGGTTAAGGAACTAAAAAATATTCCCGGTTTTCCTGAAATTCCTGGAATTTTTAAATTAAAAAACCGTTACTACTTCAACATTTTTTGACCGATTTAAACAATTCCAACACCGACCAATTCAGCTCATTCAGGACATTCATGCTCCTAATCATTTTCAAAATGTTCCCAAATTTCCAGGAAGTTCCCATTGAAATGAATGGGACATTTTTCCAAGTTGCACAATTCCCACATTTTTCAACCCATTCAAACCATTCCACCTTCAACACATTCAACTCATCCTGGACATTCAAACTACCATTTTTCCACATTCAACACATTTCCAGGATTTCCCGTTTTTTTGTGTAACCTATTTCCACCCTTTTTAAGTTTGACTACACCTTTCACATTTTTCAACCCATTACAACCGTTCCACCGTCAAAACACTCGTCGTCGTCAGGACAAAAAACTAAGTTGGTTAAGGAACTAAAAAAAATTCCCGGTTTTCCCGAAATTCCTGGAATTTTTAAATTAAAAAACCGTTACTACTTCAACATTTTTTGACCGATTTAAACAATTCCAACACCGACCAATTCAGCTCATTCAGGACATTCATGCTCCTAATCCTTTTCAAAATGTTCCCAAATTTCCAGGAAGTTCCCATTGAAATGAATGGGACATTTTTCCAAGTTGCACAATTCCCACATTTTTCAAACCATTCCACCTTCAACACATTCAACTCATCCTGGACATTCAAACTACCATTTTTCCACATTCAACAAATTTCCAGGATTTCCCGTTTTTCGTGTAACCTATTTCCACCCTTTTTAAGTTCGACTACACCTTTCACATTTTTCAACCCATTACAACCCTTCCACCGTCAAAACACTCGTCGTCGTCAGGACAAAAAAACTAACTTGGTTAAGGTACTAAAAAAAATTCCCGGTTTTCCCGAAATTCCCGGAATTTTTAAATTAAAAAACTGTTACTACTTCAACATTTCTTGACCGATTCAAACAATTCCAACACCAACCAATTCAGCTCATTCAGGACATTCATGCTCCTAATCATTTTCAAAAAAAATCTCACTTTTTTCCCAAATTTCCAGGAAGTTCCCATTGAATGGGACATTTTTCCAAGTTGCACAATTCCCACATTTTTCAACCAATTCAGCTCATTCAGGACATTCATGCTCTTGATCATTTTCAAAAAAATCTCACTTTTTCCCCAAATTTCCAGGAAGTTCCCATTGAATGGGACATTTTTCCAAGTTGCACAATTCCCACATCCTGGATATTCTAACTGTCATTTTTCCACATTCAACAAATTTCCAGGATTTCCTGTTTTTTGTGTAACCTATTTCCACCCTTTTTAAGTTCAACTACCCGGTACACCTTTCACATTTTTCAACCCATTACAACCGTTCCACTGTCAAAACACTCGTCGTCGTCAGGACAAAAAAACTAACTTGGTTAAGGAACTAAAAAATATTCCCGGTTTTCCTGAAATTCCTGGAATTTTTAAATTAAAAAACCGTTACTACTTCAACATTTTTTGACCGATTTAAACAATTCCAACACCGACCAATTCAGCTCATTCAGGACATTCATGCTCCTAATCATTTTCAAAATGTTCCCAAATTTCCAGGAAGTTCCCATTGAAATGAATGGGACATTTTTCCTAGTTGCACAATTCCCACATTTTTCAACGCATTCAAACCATTCCACCTTCAACACATTCAACTCATCCTGGACATTCAAACTACCATTTTTCCACATTCAACAAATTTCCAGGAATTCCCTTGTTTTGTGTAACCTATTTCCACCCTTTTTAACTTCGACTACACCTTTCACATTTTTCAACCCATTACAACCGTTCCACCGTCAAAACACTCGTCGTCGTCAGGACAAAAAACTAAGTTGGTTAAGGAACTAAAAAAAATTCCCGGTTTTCCCGAAATTCCTGGAATTTTTAAATTAAAAAACCGTTACTACTTCAACATTTTTTGACCGATTTAAACAATTCCAACACCGACCAATTCAGCTCATTCAGGACATTCATGCTCCTAATCCTTTTCAAAATGTTCCCAAATTTCCAGGAAGTTCCCATTGAAATGAATGGGACATTTTTCCAAGTTGCACAATTCCCACATTTTTCAACCCATTCAAACCATTCCACCTTCAACACATTCAACTCATCCTGGACATTCAAACTACCATTTTTCCACATTCAACACATTTCCAGGATTTCCCGTTTTTTTGTGTAACCTATTTCCACCCTTTTTAAGTTTGACTACACCTTTCACATTTTTCAACCCATTACAACCGTTCCACCGTCAAAACACTCGTCGTCGTCAGGACAAAAAACTAAGTTGGTTAAGGAACTAAAAAAAATTCCCGGTTTTCCCGAAATTCCTGGAATTTTTAAATTAAAAAACCGTTACTACTTCAACATTTTTTGACCGATTTAAACAATTCCAACACCGACCAATTCAGCTCATTCAGGACATTCATGCTCTTAATCATTTTCAAAATGTTCCCAAATTTCCAGGAAGTTCCCATTGAAATGAATGGGACATTTTTCCAAGTTGCACAATTCCCACATTTTTCAAACCATTCCACCTTCAACACATTCAACTCATCCTGGACATTCAAACTACCATTTTTCCACATTCAACAAATTTCCAGGATTTCCCGTTTTTCGTGTAACCTATTTCCACCCTTTTTAAGTTCGACTACACCTTTCACATTTTTCAACCCATTACAACCCTTCCACCGTCAAAACACTCGTCGTCGTCAGGACAAAAAAACTAACTTGGTTAAGGTACTAAAAAAAATTCCCGGTTTTCCCGAAATTCCCGGAATTTTTAAATTAAAAAACTGTTACTACTTCAACATTTCTTGACCGATTCAAACAATTCCAACACCAACCAATTCAGCTCATTCAGGACATTCATGCTCCTAATCATTTTCAAAATGTTCCCAAATTTCCAGGAAGTTCCCATTGCAATGAATGGAACATTTTTCCAAGTTGCACAATTCCCACATTTTTCAAACCATTCCACCTTCAACACATTCAACTCATCCTGGACATTCAAACTAACATTTTTCCACATTCAACAAATTTCCAGGATTTCCCGTTTTTTGTGTAACCTATTTCCACCCTTTTTAAGTTCGACTACACCTTTCACATTTTTCAACCCTTTACAACCGTTCCACTGTCAAAACACTCGTCGTCATCAGGACAAAAAAACAAGTTGGTTAAGGAACTAGAAAAATTCCCGGATTTCCCGAAATTCCCAGAATTTGACACTTAAAAAACTGTTACTACTTCAACATTTCTTGACCGATTCAAACAATTCCAACAGCAACCAATTCAGCTCATTCAGGACATTCATGCTCTTAATCATTTTCAAAAAAATCTCACTTTCCCCCCAAATTCCCACATTTCCAGGAAGTTCCCATTGAATGGGACATTTTTCCAACTTGCACAATTCCCACATTTTTCAACCCATTTAAAACATTCCACCTTCAACACATTCAACTCATCCTGGACATTCAAACTACCATTTTTCCACATTCAACAAATTTCCAGGATTTCCCGTTTTTTGTGTAACCTATTTCCACCCTTTTTAAGTTCGACTACACCTTTCACATTTTTCAACCCATTACAACCGTTCCACCGTCAAAACACTTGTCGTCGTCAGGAAAAAAAACTAAGTTGGTTAAGGAACTAAAAAAAATTCCCCGTTTTCCCGAAATTCCTGGAATTTTTAAATTAAAAAACCGTTACGACTTCAACATTTTTTGACCGATTTAAACAATTCCAACACCAATCAATTCAGCTCATTCAGGACATTCATGCTCCTAATCATTTTCAAAATGTTCCCAAATTTCCAGGAAGTTCCCATTGAAATGAATGGGACATTTTTCCAAGTTGCACAATTCCCACATTTTTCAACCCATTCAAACCATTCCACCTTCAACACATTCAACTCATCTTGGACATTCAAACTACCATTTTTCCACATTCAACAAATTTCCAGGATTTCCCGTTTTTCGTGTAACCTATTTCCACCCTTTTTAAGTTCGACTACACCTTTCACATTTTTCAACCCATGACAACCGTTCCACTGTCAAAACACTCGTCATCGTCAGGACAAAAAACTAAGTTGGTTAAGGAACTAAAAAAAATTCCCGGTTTTCCCGAAATTCCCGGAATTTTTAAATAAAAAAACTGTTACTACTTCAACATTTTTTGACCGATTTTAAACAATTCCAACACCGACCAATTCAGCTCATTCAGGACATGCATGCTTCTAATCATTTTCAAAATGTTCCCAAATTTCCAGGAAGTTCCCATTGAAATGAATGGGACATTTTTCCAAGTTGCACAATTCCCACATTTTTCAACCCATTCAAACCATTCCACATTCAACTCATCCTGGACATTCAAACTACCATTTTTCCACATTCAACAAATTTCCAGGATTTCCCGTTTTTTGTGTAACCTATTTCCACCCTTTTTAAGTTTGACTACACCTTTCACATTTTTCAACCCATTACAACCGTTCCACCGTCAAAACACTCATCGTCGTCAGGACAAAAAACTAAGTTGATTAAGGAACTAGAAAAATTCCCGCATTTCCCGAAATTCCCGGAATTTTTCAATTAAAAAACTGTTAGTACTTCAACACACACGATTTAAACATCTCCAACAGCAACCAATTCAGCTCATTCAGGACATTCATGCTCTTGATCATTTTCAAAAAAAATCTCACTTTTTTCCCAAATTTCCAGGAAGTTCCCATTGAATGGGACATTTTTCCAAGTTGCACAATTCCCACATTTTTCAACCAATTCAGCTCATTCAGGACATTCATGCTCTTGATCATTTAAAAAAAAAATCTCACTTTTCCCCCAAATTTCCAGGAAGTTCCCATTGAATGGGACATTTTTCCAAGTTGCACAATTCCCACATCCTGGATATTCTAACTGTCATTTTTCCACATTCAACAAATTTCCAGGATTTCCCGTTTTTTGTGTAACCTATTTCCACCCTTTTTAAGTTTGACTACCCGGTACACCTTTCACATTTTTCAACCCATTACAACCGTTCCACTGTCAAAACACTCGTCGTCGTCAGGACAAAAAAACTAACTTGGTTAAGGAACTAAAAAATATTCCCGGTTTTCCTGAAATTCCTGGAATTTTTAAATTAAAAAACCGTTACTACTTCAACATTTTTTGACCGATTTAAACAATTCCAACACCAACCAATTCAGCTCATTCAGGACATTCATGCTCCTTATCATTTTCAAAATGTTCCCAAATTTCCAGGAAGTTCCCATTGCAATGAATGGGACATTTTTCCAAGTTGCACAATTCCCACATTTTTCAAACCATTCCACCTTCAACACATTCAACTCATCCTGGACATTCAAACTAACATTTTTCCCACATTTAACAAATTTCCAGGATTTCCCGTTTTTTGTGTAACCTATTTCCACCCTTTTTAAGTTCGACTACACCTTTCACATTTTTCAACCCTTTACAACCGTTCCACTGTCAAAACACTCGTCGTCATCAGGACAAAAAAACAAGTTGGTTAAGGAACTAAAAAAATTCCCGGATTTCCTGAAATTCCCAGAATTTGACACTTAAAAAACTGTTGCTACTTCAACATTTCTTGACCGATTCAAACAATTCCAACAGCAACCAATTCAGCTCATTCAGGACATTCATGCTCTTAATCATTTTCAAAAAAATCTCACTTTTCCCCCAAATTCCCACATTTCCAGGAAGTTCCCATTGAATGGGACATTTTTCCAACTTGCACAATTCCCACATTTTTCAACCCATTCAAACCATTCCACCTTCAACACATTCAACTCATCCTGGATATTCTAACTACCATTTTTCCACATTCAACAAATTTCCAGGAATTCCCTTTTTTTTGTAACTTACTTACACCCTTTTAAGTTTGACTATACCTGTCACATTTTTCAACCCATTACAACTGTTCCACTGTCGAAACACTCGTCATCATCAGGACAAAATCTAGTTGGTTAAGGAACTAGAAAAAATCCCGAATTTCCCGAAATTTCCGGAATTTTTCAATTAAAAAACTCTTACTACTTCAACATTTCTTGAATGATTCAAACAATTCCAACAGCAACCAATTCAGCTCATTCAGGACATTCATGCTCTTGATCATTTTCCAAAAAATCTCACTTTTCCCCCAAATTCCCAAATTTCCAGGAAGTTCCCATTTGAATGGGACATTTTCCAAGTTGCACAATTCCCACATTTTTCAACGCATTCAAACCATTCCACCTTCAACACATTCAACTCATCCTGGATATTCTAACTGCCATTTTTCCACATTCAACAAATTTCCAGGAATTCCCTTTTTTGTGTGTAACCTATTTCCACCCTTTTTAACTTCGACTACACCTTTCACATTTTTCAACCCGTTACAACCGTTCCACCGTCAAAACACTTGTCGTCGTCAGGACAAAAAAACTAATTTGGTTAAGGAACTAAAAAAAATTCCCGCTTTTCCCGGAATTTTTAAATTAAAAAACTGTTACTACTTCAACATTTTTTGACCGATTTAAACAATTCCAACACCAACCAATTCAGCTCATTCAGGACATTCATGCTCCTAATCATTTTCAAAATGTTCCCAAATTTCCAGGAAGTTCCCATTGAAATGAATGGGACATTTTTCCAAGTTGCACAATTCCCACATTTTTCAACGCATTCAAACCATTCCACCTTCAACACATTCAAATCATCCTGGATATTCTAACTGTCATTTTTCCACATTCAACAAATTTCCAGGAATTCCCTTTTTTTGTGTAACCTATTTCCACCCTTTTTAAGTTCGACTACACCTTTCACATTTTTCAACCCATTACAACCGTTCTACTGTCAAAACAGTCGTTGTCGTCAGGACAAAAAACTAAGTTGGTTAAGGAACTAAAAAAAATTCCCGGTTTTCCCGAAATTCCCGGAATTTTTAAATTAAAAAACTGTTACTACTTCAACATTTCTTGACCGATTTAAACAATTCCAACACCAATCAATTCAGGACATTCATGCTCTTAATCATTTTCAAAATGTTCCCAAATTTCCAGGAAGTTCCCATTGAAATGAATGGGACATTTTTCCAAGTTGCACAATTCCCACATTTTTCAAACCATTCCACCTTCAACACATTCAACTCATCCTGGACATTCAAACTACCATTTTTCCACATTCAACAAATTTCCAGGATTTCCCGTTTTTTGTGTAACCTATTTCCACCCTTTTTAAGTTCGACTACACCTTTCACATTTTTCAACCCATTACAACCGTTCCACTGTCAAAACACTCGTTGTCGTCAGGACAAAAAACGAAGTTGGTTAAGGAACTACAAAAAATTCCCGGTTTTCCCGAAATTCCCGGAATTTTTAAATTAAAAAAACGTTACTACTTCAACATTTTTTGACCGATTTAAACAATTCCAACACCGACCAATTCAGCTCATTCAGGACATTCATGCTCCTAATCATTTTCAAAATGTTGCCAAATTTCCAGGAAGTTCCCATTGAAATGAATGGGACATTTTTCCAAGTTGCACAATTCCCACATTTTTCAACCCATTCAAACCATTCCACCTTCAACACATTCAACTCATCCTGGACATTCAAACTACCATTTTCCCACATTCAACAAATTTCCAGGAATTCCCTTTTTTTGTGTAACCTATTTCCACCCTTTTTAACCTCGACTACACTTTTCACATTTTTCAACCCATTACAACCGTTCCACTGTCAAAACACTCGTCGTCGTCAGGACAAAAAACTAACTTGGTTAAGGAACTAAAAAAAATTCCCGCTTTTCCCGGAATTTTTAAATTAAAAAACTGTTACTACTTCAACATTTTTTGACCGATTTAAACAATTCCAACACCAACCAATTCAGCTCATTCAGGACATTCATGCTCCTAATCATTTTCAAAAATGTTCCCAAATTTCCAGGAAGTTCCCATTGAAATGAATGGGACATCTTTCTCACTTACACAATTCCCACATCTTTCAACCGATTCAAACCATTCCAACATCAACACATTCCACTCATCCTGGACATTCTACGTTCTGTCAGCATTTCACTTCAACTTCAGCATCGGAGCATTCACACCTCATCTAGTTATTAAGTGTAAAAAGAAGTGAGTCAGTATCAGAGTCTTACTGCTTCCTGTCTGTGGTTATGATGTAAAAATGTTCTGATGTAAAAAAAAAAAAGGCAAAAGACAAGTTCCAGTGTTTTCCAAGGACTGTGCAGTCCATGACGTCATTGTGGGATTTGCATAATTGACTGCGACACGTTTTTCTGGGGGTCTCAGCGAGGCCGTGACCTCCGCGGCGGAGGAGAGTCTCTGATTGGCTGAAAATGACGTTAGATACAGGATGCTGCAGCTTCCATAGCAACCATCGTGAGGCGCTGATCCACTGTGGGACCTTCAGGAGAGGTTCAGTGCTGGTCTTCCAGCGCCTTTGTGTCTGGATTTACTAACATTTGTTCACTATTTACACACGCCGGAATATCAACACATCAGTCAAAAGGGCTGAAAAACTGTATCACGGTGTAAGTATCGGTCGATATCGATAATTATTCATATTTTTTTTCTCAAATAAGGACCACATTTTTATTTCAAATGGAAATTTTCTGATTATTATCCCCTCAGATATGGAGGCAGAAAGGAAATATCAACACTCAAACAATGTCAACAAAATATTAAAATGACATTGAACACGTAATAATAAGCTCTTAAAAATGACGAAATGTGTCAGAAATGTTTAATAAAGTGTAAGAAAATAGTGCAAAATGTAAACCTGAAAAGAACTATTTCCTGCAAGTTTCAGCTGTGCTCTAAAGGGCGAGCACCGTGCAATACAGCACCGATATTGATGTGATGCGATATCAGCACAAATCACACGTGCGTTTGTTATTTAGTGGTGTGGAAACTTTAGAAAAGGTTGGATCAAGTGGAAAGAGTCAACCTATTTATTGGAATACAGTTATGCTGTCTTTAAGTGGAAGTGGAGTGGTATTTCTCTGGCGGCCACAAGAATTGGTGGGGTTAGGCGGACACGTTTGTTACCGGGTCTGCCTTGGAGACGTATGTGTGAGTAATATGCGACTGAAATGATTTGATACTTGTTTATGTGTTTTGTTGTTACCTACGTGTGCTATTGTGTGCTTGGCTGTTGTGTAGCTGCCGTAGCTTAGCATGTTTACCTTTTTTTTGATTTGGTCTCTCATCGGAGGACATTTGGGTGTGAGCTGGCTGTCCTCGCCGCAAGACCGCTTGTATCGCCAAATTGATATCATCCCGCACTTATCGATTTTGATATCGATATCAAAAACGATATCAAAAACTTTTTGACTGGTTTTATTCCCTGAATTTGTAAACCACATATAAATAGAACACAACAAAAACATACTTTTGTTTGAACAAAAGAGGATTTATATTTGGTATCAATTGGATCGACATTTGGCTCAGACTACCTTTGATAGAAAAGTATACATCCAATTCAGTTTCCTTCACTTCTTTTTACACTTGTGTGGCAGGCATGGATTGAAGCAGCCCTCTACAGTTGTCATTTTTACGCTAAAAAATTGATGGATCAGGTTTAGCAGAATTTTACTGTAAAAAATGCAGTTTTGTATTTACAATAATTTAAAAAACACTGTAAATTTTACAGCAAATAAATTTGGCAAATTGAGCAGACAGTTTATTTTTACTGTAAAAAGATGTGGTACTAGACCGTAAAAGCTATACTTGTTGATTTTATGGTAAGAAAACTGGGAGCTGAGTCCGCAGAATTTTACTGTAATTTTTGTACTTACAATAACAAAAAGAAAACAATTGTACATTTTACAGTAAAATTCTGGCAACGGAGCTGCCATTTTATTACTGTAAAAAGATGTGGTACTACGCTGTAAAATCTACACTTGTTGTTTTTACGGTAAAAAAAAATGGCTGCTCAGTTGGCAGAATTTTACCGTAAAAAACAGTTTTGTATTTACAGTAAAAAAAACAAGCACTGTCATATTAACAGGAACATTTTGGCAATGGAGCTGACAGTTGTTGTTTTTTTTTTACTGTAAAAATGTTTTTTTTTAGTAGAAAACTGTCCGCTCAGTTGGCAGAATTTTACGGTAAAAAAGTAGTTTTGTATTTACAGTAACAAAAATGCAAGACTGTAATATTCTGGCAATTGAGCTGACAATTTGCACTGTAAAAAATCAGCATAGGAAATTGTGTAATAATTTCACCGTTTTTACGGTAAAAAAAATTGATAGATCCGGTTTGGCAGAATTTTACTGTAGAAAATGCAGTTTTGTATTTACAATCTTTTTTTTTTTTAAACTGTAAAAAGATGTGGTACTAGACCGTAAAAGCTACACTTGTTGTTTTTATGGTAAGAAAACTGGGAGCTGAGTCAGCAGAATTTTACTGTAGTTTTTAACAAAAAACAAACAATTGTACATTTTACAGTAAAATTCTGGCAACAGAGCTGCCATTTTATTATTGTAAAAAGCTGTGGTACTACGCTGCAAAATGTCCAGTTGTTTTTACGGTAAAAAAATTGGCCACTCAGTTGGCAGAATTTTACCGTAAAAAACAGTTTTGTATTTACAGTAAAAAAAACAAGCACTGTCATATTAACAGGAACATTTTGGCAATGGAGCTGACAGTTGTTGTTTTTTTTTACTGTAAAAATGTTTTTTTTAGTAGAAAACTGTCCGCTCAGTTGGCAGAATTTTACGGTAAAAAAGTAGTTTTATATTTACAGTAACAAAAATGCAAGACTGTAATATTCTGGCAATTGAGCTGACAATTTGCACTGTAAAAAATCAGCATAGGAAATTGTGTAATAATTTCACCGTTTTTACGGTAAAAAAAATTGATGGATCCGGTTTGGCAGAATTTTACTGTAGAAAATGCAGTTTTGTATTTACAATCTTTTTTTTTTAAAAACTGTAAAAAGATGTGGTACTAGACCGTAAAAGCTACACTTGTTGTTTTTATGGTAAGAAAACTGGGAGCTGAGTCAGCAGAATTTTACTGTAGTTTTTAACAAAAAGCAAACAATTGTACATTTTACAGTAAAATTCTGGCAACGGAGCTGCCATTTTATTACTGTAAAAAGCTGTGGTACTACGCTGCAAAATGTCCAGTTGTTTTTACGGTAACAAATTGGCCACTTGGTTGGCAGAATTTTACCGTAAAAAAACCGTTTTGTATTTACAGTAAAAAAAACAAAAAACAAGTACTGTCTTATTAACAGGAACATTTTGGCAATAGAACAGTTTTTTTTTCCTGTAAAAATGTTTTTTTTTGGTAGAAAACTGTCCGCTCAGTTGGCAGAATTTTACCGTAAAAAAGTAGTTTTGTATTTACAGTAACAAAAATCCAACACTGTAATATTGACAACTGAGCTAACAATTTTCACTGTAAAAATGTAGGAAATTGTGTAATAATTGAAGCAGCCCTCTACAGTTGTCCTTTTTACGCTAGAAAATTGATAGATCAGGTTTGGTAGAATTTTACCGTAAAAAATGCAGTTTTGTATTTACAATCATTTAAAAAAACACCGTAAATTTTACAGCAAAAATTTGGCAAACTGAGCAGCCAGTTTATTTTTTTACTGTAAAAAGCTGTGGTACTACACCGTAAAATCTACACTTGTTGTTTTTACGGTAAAAAGATTGGCAGAATTTTACCGTAAAAAAAAAAAAGGTTTTGTATTTACAGTAAAAAAAAAAAACAAGCACTGTCATATTAACAGGAACATTTTGGCAATGGAGCTGACAGGTCTTTTTACTGTAAAAATAGTTTTTTTAGTGGAAAACTGTCCGCTCAGTTGGCAGAATTGTACCGTAAAAAATGGTTTTGTATTTACAGTAAAAAAAAAAACTAGCACAGAACACAAAATGTTCCTGTTAATACGACTGTTTTTTTTTTTTTACTGTAAATACAAAAATGTTTTTTTACGGTTAAATTCTGCCAACTGAGCGGCCATTACAGAATATTACAGCGTTAGATTTTTGTTACTGTAAATACAAAACAACTTTTTAGGGTAAAATTCTGCCAACTGAGCGGACAGTTTTCTACTAAAAAAACATATTTTTACAGTAAAAAAAAAAAACAGTCTGCTCCATTGCCAAAATGTTCCTGTTAATATGACAGTGCTTGTTTTTTTTTTACTGTAAATACAAAACCGTTTTTTTACAGTAAAATTCCGCCAACTGAGAGGCCATTTTTTTTACCGTAAAAACTGTACATTTTATGGCGTAGTACCACAGCTTTTTACAGTAATATTACTGTAAAAAGCTTTTTACAGTAATATTACTGTAAAAAGCTGTGGTACTACGCCGTAAAATCTACACTTGTTTTTACGGTAAAAAAAAATGGCCGCTCAGTTGGCGGAATTTTACCGTAAAAAAAAAAGGTTTTGTATTTACAGTAAAAAAAACAAAAAAAACTAATATTGACAACTGAGCTAACAATTTTCACTGTAAAAATGTAGGAAATTGTGTAATAATTGAAGCAGCCCTCTACAGTTGTCCTTTTTACAGTAGAAAATTGATAGATCAGGTTTGGTAGAATTTTACTGTAAAAAAATGCAGTTTTGTATTTACAATCATTTAAAAAAACCACTAAATTTTACAGCAAATAAATTTGGCAAACTGAGCGGCCAGTTTATTTTTACTGTAAAAAGATGTGGTACTAGACCGTAAAATCTACACTTGTTGTTTTTACGGTAAAAAAAAAGGCCGCTCAGTTAGCAGAATATTACTGTAAAAATACGGTTTTGTATTTACAGTAAAAAAAAAAAAAAAGCACTGTCAACACCGTAAATTTTACAGCAGAAATTTGGCAAACTGAGCAGCCAGTTTATTTTTTACTGTAAAAAGCTGTGGTACTACGCCGTAAAATCTACACTTGTTGTTTTTACGGTAAAAAAAAAGAAGGCCGCTCAGTTGGCAGAATATTACTGTAAAAATACGGTTTTGTATTTACAGTAAAAAAAAAAAAAAAAAAAGCACTGTCATATTAACAGGAACATTTTGGCAATGGAGCTGACTGTTTTTTTTTTTTTACTGTAAAAATATATTTACAGTAATATTACTGTAAAAAGCTGTGGTACTACGCCGTAAAATTTACACTTGTTTTTACGGTAAAAAAATGGCCGCTCAGTTGGCGGAATGTTACCGTAAAAAAAACAGTTTTGTATTTACAGTAAAAAAAACAAAAAACTGTAATATTGACAACTGAGCTAACAATTTTCACTGTAAAAATGTAGGAAATTGTGTAATAATTGAAGCAGCCCTCTACAGTTGTCCTTTTTACAGTAGAAAATTGATGGATCAGGTTTAGTAGAATTTTACTGTAAAAAAATGCAGTTTTGTATTTACAATCATTTAAAAAAAACACTAAATTTTACAGCAAATAAATTTGGCAAACTGAGCGGCCAGTTTATTTTTACTGTAAAAAGATGTGGTACTAGACCGTAAAAGCTACACTTGTTGTTTTTATGGTAAGAAAACTGGGAGCTGAGTCAGCAGAATTTTACCGTAGTTTTTGTACTTACAATAACAAAAAGAAAACAATTGTACATTTTACAGTAAAATTCTGGCAACGGAGCTGCCATTTTATTACTGTAAAAAGCTGTGGTACTACGCCGTAAAATCTACACTTGTTGTTTTTACGGTAAAAAAATGGTTACTCAGTTGGCAGAATTTTACCGTAAAAAAAACGTTTTGTATTTACAGTAAAAAAACAAAACAAGTACTGTCTTATTAACAGGAACATTTTGGCAATAGAACAGTTTTTTGTTTTTTTTTTACTGTAAAAATGTTTTTTTTGGTAGAAAACTGTCCGCTCAGTTGGCAGAATTTTACCGTAGAAAAAAAAGGTTTTGTATTTACAGTAAAAAAAAAAAAAAAAAGCACTGTCATATTAACAGGAACATTTTGGCAATGGAGCTGACAGGTCTTTTTACTGTAAAAATGTTTTTTTTAGTGGAAAACTGTCCGCACATTTGGCAGAATTTTACCGTAAAAAACGGTTTTGTATTTACAGTAAAAAAAAACTAGCACAGACAGTGCTTGTTTTTTTTTTTACTTTAAATACAAAACCGTTTTTTTACAGTAAAATTCTGCCAACTGAGCGGCCATTTTTTAGCTCAGTTGCCAGAATATTACAGCGTTGGATTTTTGTTACTGTAAATACAAAACAACTTTTTAGGGTAAAATGTTGCCAACTGAGTAGACAGTTTTCTACTAAAAAAACATATTTTTACAGTAAAAAAAAAAAACAGTCAGCTCCATTGCCAAAATGTTCCTGTTAATATGACAGTGCTTGTTTTTTTTTACTGTAAATACAAAACCGTTTTTTTACAGTAAAATTCCGCCAACTGAGCGGCCTTTTTTTTTACCGTAAAAACAAGTGTAGATTTTACGGTAAAAAAATGGCCGCTCAGTTGGCGGAATTTTACCGTAAAAAAAAAAACGGTTTTGTATTTACAGTATAAAAAAAACTAGCACAAATCACAAAATATTCCTGTTAATACGACAGTGCTTGTTTTGTTTTTTTTACTGTAAATACAAAACCGCTTTTTTACAGTAAATTCCGCCAACTGAGCGGCCATTTTTTTACCGTAAAAACAAGTGTAGATTTTACGGTAAACAAAATGGTCGCTCAGAACACAAAATGTTCCTGTTAATACGACAGTGCTTGTTTTGTTTTTTTACTGTAAATACAAAAATGTTTTTTTACGGTTAAATTCTGCCAACTGAGCGGCCATTTTTTAACTCAGTTGCCAGAATATTACAGCGTTGGATTTTTGTTACTGTAAATACAAAACAACTTTTTAGGGTAAAATTCTGCCAATTGAGCGGACAGTTTTCTACTAAAAAAAACATATTTTTACAGTAAAAAAAACCAGTCAGCTCCATTGTCAAAATGTTCCTGTTAATATGACAGTGCTTGTTTGTTTTTTTTTACTGTAAATACAAAACCGCTTTTTTACAGTAAAATTCCGCCAACTGAGCGGCCATTTTTTTTACCGTAAAAACAAGTGTAGATTTTACGGTAAAAAAATGGCCGCTCAGTTGGCGGAATTTTACCGTAAAAAAAACAAAAAACGGTTTTGTATTTACAGTATAAAAAAAAACTAGCACAAATCACAAAATGTTCTTGTTAATACGACAGTGCTTGTTTTGTTTTTTTTACTGTAAATACAAAACCGCTTTTTTACAGTAAATTCCGCCAACTGAGCGGCCATTTTTTTACCGTAAAAACAAGTGTAGATTTTACGGTAAACAAAATGGTCGCTCAGAACACAAAATGTTCCTGTTAATACGACAGTGCTTGTTTTGTTTTTTTACTGTAAATACAAAAATGTTTTTTTACGGTTAAATTCTGCCAACTGAGCGGCCATTTTTTAACTCAGTTGCCAGAATATTACAGCGTTGGATTTTTGTTACTGTAAATACAAAACTTTTTAGGGTAAAATTCTGCCAATTGAGCGGACAGTTTTCTACTAAAAAAAACATATTTTTACAGTAAAAAAAACCAGTCAGCTCCATTGTCAAAATGTTCCTGTTAATATGACAGTGCTTGTTTTTTTTTTTTTACTGTAAATACAAAACCGCTTTTTTACAGTAAAATTCCGCCAACTGAGCGGCCATTTTTTTTACCGTAAAAACTGTAAATTTTTTGGCATAGTACCACAGCTTTTTACAGTAATATTACTGTAAAATTTAGTAAAAATTCCGCCAACTGAGCGGCCATTTTTTTACCGTAAAAACTGCACATTTTACGGCGTAGTACCACAGCTTTTTACAGTAATATTACTCTAAAAAGCTGTGGTACTACGCCGTAAAATCTACACTTGTTTTTACGGTAAAAAAATGGCCGCTCAGTTGGCGGAATTTTACCGTAAAAAAAAAAAACGGTTTTGTATTTACAGTAAAAAAAAACTAGCACAGAACACAAAATGTTCCTGTTAATACGACAGTGCTTGTTTTTTTTTTTTTACTATAAATACAAAACCGTTTTTTTACGGTAAAATTCTGCCAACTGAGCGGCCATTTTTTAGCTCAGTTGCCAGAATATTACAGCGTTGGATTTTTGTTACTGTAAATACAAAACAACTTTTTAGGGTAAAATTCTGCCAACTGAGCGGACAGTTTTCTACTAAAAAAACATATTTTTACAGTAAAAAAAAAAACAGTCTGCTCCATTGCCAAAATGTTCCTGTTAATATGACAGTGCTTGTTTTTTTTTTACTGTAAATACAAAACCGTTTTTTTACAGTAAAATTCCGCCAACTGAGAGGCCTTTTTTTTTTTTACCGTAAAAACTGTACATTTTACGGCGTAGTACCACAGCTTTTTACAGTAATAAAGCTGTGGTACTACACCGTAAAATCTACACTTGTTTTTACGGTAAAAAAATGGCCGCTCAGTTCGCAGAATTTTACCGTAAAAAAAAACGATCAGGTTTGGTAGAATTTTACTGTAAAAAATGCAGTTTTGTATTTACAATCATTTAAAAAAAACACTAAATTTTACAGCAAATAAATTTGGCAAACTGAGCGGCCACTTTATTTTTACTGTAAAAAGATGTGGTACTAGACCGTAAAAGCTACACGTGTTGTTTTTATGGTAAGAAAACTGGGAGCTGAGTCAGCAGAATTTTACCGTAGTTTTTGTACTTACAATAACAAAAAGTAAACAATTGTACATATAGTAAAATTCTGGCAACGGAGCTGCCATTTTATTACTGTAAAAAGCTGTGGTACTACGCCGTAAAATCTACACTTGTTGTTTTTACGGTAAAAAAATGGTTACTCAGTTGGCAGAATTTTACCGTAAAAAAAACGTTTTGTATTTACAGTAAAAAAACAAAACAAGTACTGTCTTATTAACAGGAACATTTTGGCAATAGAACAGTTTTTTTTTTTTTTTTTTACTGTAAAAATGTTTTTTTTGGTAGAAAACTGTCCGCTCAGTTGGCAGAATTTTACCGTAGAAAAAAAAGGTTTTGTATTTACAGTAAAAAAAAAAAAAAAAGCACTGTCATATTAACAGGAACATTTTGGCAATGGAGCTGACAGGTCTTTTTACTGTAAAAATGTTTTTTTTAGTGGAAAACTGTCCGCACATTTGGCAGAATTTTACCGTAAAAAACGGTTTTGTATTTACAGTAAAAAAAAACTAGCACAGACAGTGCTTGTTTTTTTTTTTCTGTAAATACAAAACTGTTTTTTTACGGTAAAATTCTGCCAACTGAGTGGCCATTTTTTAGCTCATTTGCCAGAATATTACAGCGTTGGATTTTTGTTACTGTAAATACAAAACAACTTTTTAGGGTGAAATTCTGCCAACTGAGCGGACAGTTTTCTACTAAAATAACATATTTTTACAGTAAAAAAAAAACAGTCTGCTCCATTGCTAAAATGTTCCTGTTAATATGACAGTGCTTGTTTTTTTTTTTACTGTAAATACAAAACCGTTTTTTTACAGTAAAATTCCGCCAACTGAGCGGCCATTTTTTTTTACCGTAAAAACAAGTGTAGATTTTACGGTAAAAAAATGGCCGCTCAGTTGACGGAATTTTACCGTAAAAAAAAAAACGGTTTTGTATTTACAGTAAAAAAAAAAATAGCACAAATCACAAAATGTTCCTGTTAATACGACAGTGCTTGTTTTGTTTTTTTTACTGTAAATACAAAACCGCTTTTTTACAGTAATATTCCGCCAACTGAGCGGCCATTTTTTTACCGTAAAAAGGAGTGTAGATTTTACGGTAAAAAAATGGCCGCTCAGAACACAAAATGTTCCTGTTAATACGACAGTGCTTGTTTTTTGTTTTTTTTACTGTAAATACAAAACTGTTTTTTTACGGTAAAATTCTGCCAACTGAGCAGCCATTTTTTAGCTCAGTTGCCAGAATATTACAGCGTTGGATTTTTGTTACTGTAAATACAAAACAACTTTTTAGGGTAAAATTCTGCCAACTGAGCAGACAGTTTTCTACTAAAAAAACATATTTTTACAGTAAAAAAAAAAACAGTCTGCTCCATTGCCAAAATGTTCCTGTTAATATGACAGTGCTTGTTTTTTTTTTACTGTAAATACAAAACCGTTTTTTTACAGTAAAATTCCGCCAACTGAGGGGCCATTTTTTTTACCGTAAAAACTGTACATTTTACGGCGTAGTACCACAGCTTTTTACAGTAATAAAACTGTGGTACTACGCCGTAAAATCTACACTTGTTTTTACGGTAAAAAAAATGGCCGCTCAGTTGGCGGAATTTTACCGTAAAAAAAAACGGTTTTGTATTTACAGTAAAAAAAAACAAAAAAATGTAATATTGACAACTGAGCTAACAATTTTCACTGTAAAAATGTAGGAAATTGTGTAATAATTGAAGCAGCCCTCTACAGTTGTCCTTTTTACAGTAGAAAATTGATAGATCAGGTTTGGTAGAATTTTACTGTAAAAAATGCAGTTTTGTATTTACAATCATTTAAATAACACTGTAAATTTTACAGCAAAAATTTGGCAAACTGAGCGGCCAGTTTATTTTTTACTGTAAAAAGATGTGGTACTAGACCGTAAAAGCTACACTTGTTTTTATGGTAAGAAAACTGGGAGCTGAGTCAGCAGAATTTTACCGTAGTTTTTGTACTTACAATAACAAAAAGAAAACAATTGTACATTTTACAGTAAAATTCTGGCAACGGAGCTGCCATTTTATTACTGTAAAAAGCTGTGGTACTACGCCGTAAAATCTACACTTGTTGTTTTTACGGTAAAAAAATGGTTACTCAGTTGGCAGAATTTTACCGTAAAAAAAACGTTTTGTATTTACAGTAAAAAAACAAAACAAGTACTGTCTTATTAACAGGAACACTTTGGCAATAGAACAGTTTTTTTTTGTTTTTTTTTTACTGTATAAATGTTTTTTTTGGTAGAAAACTGTCCGCTCAGTTGGCAGAATTTTACCGTAGAAAAAAAAGGTTTTGTATTTACAGTAAAAAAACAAAACAAGCACTGTCATATTAACAGGAACATTTTGGCAATGGAGCTGACAGGTCTTTTTTACTGTAAAAATATGTTTTTTTAGTGGAAAACTGTCCGCACATTTGGCAGAATTTTACCGTAAAAAACGGTTTTGTATTTACAGTAAAAAAAAAAATAGCACAGACAGTGCTTGTTTTTTTTTTACTGTAAATACAAAAATGTTTTTTTACGGTTAAATTCTGCCAACTGAGCGGCCATTTTTTAGCTCAGTTGCCAGAATATTACAGCTTTGGATTTTTGTTACTGTAAATACAAAACAACTTTTTAGGGTAAAATTCTGCCAACTGAGCGGAGAGTTTTCTACTAAAAAAACATATTTTTACAGTAAAAAAAAAACCCAGTCTGCTCCATTGCTAAAATGTTCCTGTTAATATGACAGTGCTTGTTTTTTTTTTACTGTAAATACAAAACCGTTTTTTTACAGTAAAATTCCGCCAACTGAGAGGCCTTTTTTTTTTTTACCGTAAAAACTGTACATTTTACGGCGTAGTACCACAGCTTTTTACAGTAATAAAGCTGTGGTACTACACCGTAAAATCTACACTTGTTTTTACGGTAAAAAAATGGCCGCTCAGTTCGCAGAATTTTACCGTAAAAAAAAACGATCAGGTTTGGTAGAATTTTACTGTAAAAAATGCAGTTTTGTATTTACAATCATTTAAAAAAAACACTAAATTTTACAGCAAATAAATTTGGCAAACTGAGCGGCCACTTTATTTTTACTGTAAAAAGATGTGGTACTAGACCGTAAAAGCTACACGTGTTGTTTTTATGGTAAGAAAACTGGGAGCTGAGTCAGCAGAATTTTACCGTAGTTTTTGTACTTACAATAACAAAAAGTAAACAATTGTACATATAGTAAAATTCTGGCAACGGAGCTGCCATTTTATTACTGTAAAAAGCTGTGGTACTACGCCGTAAAATCTACACTTGTTGTTTTTACGGTAAAAAAATGGTTACTCAGTTGGCAGAATTTTACCGTAAAAAAAACGTTTTGTATTTACAGTAAAAAAACAAAACAAGTACTGTCTTATTAACAGGAACATTTTGGCAATAGAACAGTTTTTTTTTTTTTTTTTTACTGTAAAAATGTTTTTTTTGGTAGAAAACTGTCCGCTCAGTTGGCAGAATTTTACCGTAGAAAAAAAAGGTTTTGTATTTACAGTAAAAAAAAAAAAAAAAGCACTGTCATATTAACAGGAACATTTTGGCAATGGAGCTGACAGGTCTTTTTACTGTAAAAATGTTTTTTTTAGTGGAAAACTGTCCGCACATTTGGCAGAATTTTACCGTAAAAAACGGTTTTGTATTTACAGTAAAAAAAAACTAGCACAGACAGTGCTTGTTTTTTTTTTTCTGTAAATACAAAACTGTTTTTTTACGGTAAAATTCTGCCAACTGAGTGGCCATTTTTTAGCTCATTTGCCAGAATATTACAGCGTTGGATTTTTGTTACTGTAAATACAAAACAACTTTTTAGGGTGAAATTCTGCCAACTGAGCGGACAGTTTTCTACTAAAATAACATATTTTTACAGTAAAAAAAAAACAGTCTGCTCCATTGCTAAAATGTTCCTGTTAATATGACAGTGCTTGTTTTTTTTTTTACTGTAAATACAAAACCGTTTTTTTACAGTAAAATTCCGCCAACTGAGCGGCCATTTTTTTTTACCGTAAAAACAAGTGTAGATTTTACGGTAAAAAAATGGCCGCTCAGTTGACGGAATTTTACCGTAAAAAAAAAAACGGTTTTGTATTTACAGTAAAAAAAAAAATAGCACAAATCACAAAATGTTCCTGTTAATACGACAGTGCTTGTTTTGTTTTTTTTACTGTAAATACAAAACCGCTTTTTTACAGTAATATTCCGCCAACTGAGCGGCCATTTTTTTACCGTAAAAAGGAGTGTAGATTTTACGGTAAAAAAATGGCCGCTCAGAACACAAAATGTTCCTGTTAATACGACAGTGCTTGTTTTTTGTTTTTTTTACTGTAAATACAAAACTGTTTTTTTACGGTAAAATTCTGCCAACTGAGCAGCCATTTTTTAGCTCAGTTGCCAGAATATTACAGCGTTGGATTTTTGTTACTGTAAATACAAAACAACTTTTTAGGGTAAAATTCTGCCAACTGAGCAGACAGTTTTCTACTAAAAAAACATATTTTTACAGTAAAAAAAAAAACAGTCTGCTCCATTGCCAAAATGTTCCTGTTAATATGACAGTGCTTGTTTTTTTTTTACTGTAAATACAAAACCGTTTTTTTACAGTAAAATTCCGCCAACTGAGGGGCCATTTTTTTTACCGTAAAAACTGTACATTTTACGGCGTAGTACCACAGCTTTTTACAGTAATAAAACTGTGGTACTACGCCGTAAAATCTACACTTGTTTTTACGGTAAAAAAAATGGCCGCTCAGTTGGCGGAATTTTACCGTAAAAAAAAACGGTTTTGTATTTACAGTAAAAAAAAACAAAAAAATGTAATATTGACAACTGAGCTAACAATTTTCACTGTAAAAATGTAGGAAATTGTGTAATAATTGAAGCAGCCCTCTACAGTTGTCCTTTTTACAGTAGAAAATTGATAGATCAGGTTTGGTAGAATTTTACTGTAAAAAATGCAGTTTTGTATTTACAATCATTTAAATAACACTGTAAATTTTACAGCAAAAATTTGGCAAACTGAGCGGCCAGTTTATTTTTTACTGTAAAAAGATGTGGTACTAGACCGTAAAAGCTACACTTGTTTTTATGGTAAGAAAACTGGGAGCTGAGTCAGCAGAATTTTACCGTAGTTTTTGTACTTACAATAACAAAAAGAAAACAATTGTACATTTTACAGTAAAATTCTGGCAACGGAGCTGCCATTTTATTACTGTAAAAAGCTGTGGTACTACGCCGTAAAATCTACACTTGTTGTTTTTACGGTAAAAAAATGGTTACTCAGTTGGCAGAATTTTACCGTAAAAAAAACGTTTTGTATTTACAGTAAAAAAACAAAACAAGTACTGTCTTATTAACAGGAACACTTTGGCAATAGAACAGTTTTTTTTTGTTTTTTTTTTACTGTATAAATGTTTTTTTTGGTAGAAAACTGTCCGCTCAGTTGGCAGAATTTTACCGTAGAAAAAAAAGGTTTTGTATTTACAGTAAAAAAACAAAACAAGCACTGTCATATTAACAGGAACATTTTGGCAATGGAGCTGACAGGTCTTTTTTACTGTAAAAATATGTTTTTTTAGTGGAAAACTGTCCGCACATTTGGCAGAATTTTACCGTAAAAAACGGTTTTGTATTTACAGTAAAAAAAAAAATAGCACAGACAGTGCTTGTTTTTTTTTTACTGTAAATACAAAAATGTTTTTTTACGGTTAAATTCTGCCAACTGAGCGGCCATTTTTTAGCTCAGTTGCCAGAATATTACAGCTTTGGATTTTTGTTACTGTAAATACAAAACAACTTTTTAGGGTAAAATTCTGCCAACTGAGCGGAGAGTTTTCTACTAAAAAAACATATTTTTACAGTAAAAAAAAACCCCAGTCTGCTCCATTGCTAAAATGTTCCTGTTAATATGACAGTGCTTGTCTTTTTTTTTTACTGTAAATACAAAACCGCTTTTTTACAGTAAAATTCCGCCAACTGAGCGGCCATTTTTTTACCGTAAAAACAAGTGTAGATTTTACGGTAAAAAAATGGCCGCTCAGTTGGCGGAATTTTACCGTAAAAAAAAAAAAACGGTTTTGTATTTACAGTATAAAAAAAACTAGCACAAATCACAAAATATTCCTGTTAATACGACAGTGCTTGTTTTTTTTTTTTTTACTGTAAATACAAAACCGCTTTTTTACAGTAAATTCCGCCAACTGAGCGGCCATTTTTTTACCGTAAAAACAAGTGTTGATTTTACGGTAAACAAAGTGGTCGCTCAGAACACAAAATGTTCCTGTTAATACGACAGTGCTTGTTTGTTTTTTTTTACTGTAAATACAAAAATGTTTTTTTACGGTTAAATTCTGCCAACTGAGCGGCCATTTTTTAACTCAGTTGCCAGAATATTACAGCTTTGGATTTTTGTTACTGTAAATACAAAACTTTTTAGGGTAAAATTCTGCCAATTGAGCGGACAGTTTTCTACTAAAAAAAAACATATTTTTACTGTAAAAAAAACCAGTCAGCTCCATTGCCAAAATGTTCCTGTTAATATGACAGTGCTTGTTTTGTTTTTTTACTGTAAATACAAAACCTTTTTTTTCTACGGTAAAATTCTGCCAACTGAGCGGCCATTTTTTAACTCAGTTGCCAGAATATTACAGCTTTGGATTTTTGTTACTGTAAATACAAAACTGTTTTTTACGGTAAAATTCCGCCAACTGAGCGGCCTTTTTTTTTACCGTAAAAACTGTACATTTAACGGCGTAGTACCACAGCTTTTTACAGTAATATTACTGTAAAAAGCTGTGGTACTACGCCGTAAAATCTACACTTGTTGTTTTTACGGTAAAAAAATGGCTGCTCAGTTGGCAGAATTTTACCGTAAAAAAGAGTTTTGTATTTACAGTAAAAAAACAAGCACTGTCATATTAACAGGAACATTTTGGCAATGGAGCAGACAGGTCTTTTTACTGTAAAAATATGTTTTTTTAGTGAAAAACTGTCCGCTCAGTTGGCAGAATTTTACCGTAAAAAATGATTTTGTATTTACAGTAAAAAAAAAGCTAGCACAGAACACAAAATGTTCCTGTTAATACGACAGTGCTTGTTTTTTTGTTTTTTACTGTAAATACAAAACTGTTTTTTTACGGTAAAATTTTGCCAACTGAGCGGCCATTTTTTAGCTCAGTTGCCAGAATATTACAGCATTGGATTTTTGTTACTGTAAATACAAAACAACTTTTTAGGGTAAAATTCTGCCGACTGAGCGGACAGTTTTCTACTAAAAAAACATATTTTTACAGTAAAAAAAAAAACAGTCAGCTCCATTGCCAAAATGTTCCTGTTAATATGACAGTGCTTTTTTTTTTTTTATACTGTAAATACAAAACCGTTTTTTTACAGTAAAATTCCGCCAACTGAGCGGCCTTTTTTTTTTACCGTAAAAACTGTACATTTAACGGCGTAGTACCACAGCTTTTTACAGTAATATTACTGTACGCCGTAAAATCTACACTTGTTTTTACGGTAAAAAAAAAATGGCCGCTCAGTTGGCAGAATTTTACCATAAAAAAAAAAAGGTTTTGTATTTACAGTAAAACAAACAAACAAGCACTGTCATAGTAACAGGAACATTTTGGCAATGGAGCTGACTGTTTTTTTTTTTACTGTAAAAATGTTTTTTTAGTGGAAAACTGTCCGCTCAGTTGGCAGAATTTTACCGTAAAAAACGGTTTTGTATTTACACTAAAAAAAATTAGCACAGAACACAAAATGTTCCTGTTAATACGACAGTACTTGTTTTTTTTTACTGTAAATACAAAACTGTTTTTTTACGGTAAAATTCTGCCAACTGAGCGGCCATTTTTTAGCTCAGCTTAGCCAGAATATTACATCGTTGGATTTTTGTTACTGTAAATACAAAACAACTTTTTAGGGTAAAATTCTGCCAACTGAGCAGACAGTTTTCTACTAAAAAAACATATTTTTACAGTAAAAAAAAAACCAGTCAGCTCCATTGTCAAAATGTTCCTGTTAATATGACAGTGCTTGTTTTTTTTTTACTGTAAATACAAAACCGTTTTTTACAGTAAAATTCCGCCAACTGAGAGGCCATTTTTTTTACCGTAAATACTGTATATTTTATGGCGTAGTACCACAGCTTTTTACAGTAATAAAGCTGTGGTACTACGCCGTAAAATCTACACTTGTTTTTACGGTAAAAAAATGGCCTCTCAGTTCGTGGAATTTTACCGTAAAAAAAAAACTTTTTTGTATTTACAGTAAAAAAAACAAGACTGTAATATTGACAACAGAGCTAACAATTATCACTGTAAAAATGTAGGAAATTGTGTAATAATTGAAGCAGCCCTCTACAGTTGTCCTTTTTACAGTAGAAAATTGATAGATCAGGTTTGGTAGAATTTTACTGTAAAAAATGCAGTTTTGTATTTACAATCATTTAAAAAAAACACTAAATTTTACAGCAAATAAATTTGGCAAACTGAGCGGCCAGTTTATTTTTACTGTAAAAAGATGTGGTACTAGACCGTAAAATCTACACTTGTTGTTTTTACGGTAAAAAAAAAAGGCCGCTCAGTTAGCAGAATATTACTGTAAAAATACGGTTTTGTATTTACAGTAAAAAAAAAAAAAAAAAAGCACTGTCAACACCGTAAATTTTACAGCAAAAATTTGGCAAACTGAGCAGCCAGTTTATTTTTTACTGTAAAAAGCTGTGGTACCTCGCCGTAAAATCTACACTTGTTGTTTTTACGGTAAAAAAAAAAAGGCCGCTCAGTTGGCAGAATATTACTGTAAAAATACGGTTTTGTATTTACAGTAAAAAAAAAAAAAAAAAAAAAAAGCACTGTCATATTAACAGGAACATTTTGGCAATGGAGCTGACTGTTTTTTTTTTTTACTGTAAAAATATATTTACAGTAATATTACTGTAAAAAGCTGTGGTACTACGCCGTAAAATCTACACTTGTTTTTACGGTAAAAAAATGGCCGCTCAGTTGGCGGAATGTTACCGTAAAAAAAACAGTTTTGTATTTACAGTAAAAAAAACAAAAAACTGTAATATTGACAACTGAGCTAACAATTTTCACTGTAAAAATGTAGGAAATTGTGTAATAATTGAAGCAGCCCTCTACAGTTGTCCTTTTTACAGTAGAAAATTGATAGATCAGGTTTGGTAGAATTTTACTGTAAAAAATGCAGTTTTGTATTTACAACCATTTAAAAAAAACACTAAATTTTACAGCAAATAAATTTGGCAAACTGAGCGGCCAGCTTATTTTTACTGTAAAAAGATGTGGTACTAGATTGTAAAAGCTACACTTGTTGTTTTTACGGTAAAAAAAAAGGCCGCTCAGTTGGCAGAATATTACTGTAAAAATACGGTTTTGTATTTACAGTAAAAAAAAAAAAAAAAAAGCACTGTCAACACCGTAAATTTTACAGCAGGAATTTGGCAAACTGAGCAGCCAGTTTATTTTTTACTGTAAAAAGCTGTGGTACTACGCCGTAAAATCTACACTTGTTGTTTTTACGGTAAAAAAAAAAAGGCCGCTCAGTTGGCAGAATATTACTGTAAAAATACGGTTTTGTATTTACAGTAAAAAAACAAAAACAAGCACTGTCATATTAACAGGAACATTTTGGCAATGGAGCTGACTGTTTGTTTTTTTTACTGTAAAAATATATTTACAGTAATATTACTGTAAAAAGCTGTGGTACTACGCCGTAAAATCTACACTTGTTTTTACGGTAAAAAAATGGCCGCTCAGTTGGCAGAATATTACTGTAAAAATACGGTTTTGTATTTACAGTAAAAAAAAAAAAAAAAAGCACTGTCAACACCGTAAATTTTACAGCAGAAATTTGGCAAACTGAGCAGCCAGTTTATTTTTTACTGTAAAAAGCTGTGGTACTACGCCGTAAAATCTACACTTGTTGTTTTTACGGTAAAAAAAAAAAGGCCGCTCAGTTGGCAGAATATTACTGTAAAAATACGGTTTTGTATTTACAGTAAAAAAAAAAAGCACTGTCATATTAACAGGAACATTTTGGCAATGGAGCTGACTGTTTTTTTTTTTTTACTGTAAAAATATATTTACAGTAATATTACTGTAAAAAGCTGTGGTACTACGCCGTAAAATCTACACTTGTTTTTACGGTAAAAAAAATGGCCGCTCAGTTGGCGGAATGTTACCGTAAAAAAAACAGTTTTGTATTTACAGTAAAAAAAAAAAAAAACTGTACAACTGAGCTAACAATTTTCACTGTAAAAATGTAGGAAATTGTGTAATAATTGAAGCAGCCCTCTACAGTTGTCCTTTTTACAGTAGAAAATTGATAGATCAGGTTTGGTAGAATTTTACTGTAAAAAAATGCAGTTTTGTATTTACAATCATTTAAAAAAAACACTAAATTTTACAGCAAATAAATTTGGCAAACTGAGCGGCCAGTTTATTTTTACTGTAAAAAGATGTGGTACTAGACCGTAAAAGCTACACTTGTTGTTTTTATGGTAAGAAAACTTACCGTAGTTTTTGTACTTACAATAACAAAAAGAAAACAATTGTACATTTTACAGTAAAATTCTGGCAACGGAGCTGCCATTTTATTACTGTAAAAAGCTGTGGTACTACGCCGTAAAATCTACACTTGTTGTTTTTACGGTAAAAAAATGGTTACTCAGTTGGCAGAATTTTACCGTAAAAAACAGTTTTGTATTTACAGTAAAAAAAACAAGCACTGTCATATTAACAGGAACATTTTGGCAATGGAGCTGACAGGTCTTTTTTACTGTAAAAATATGTTTTTTTTAGTGGAAAACTCTCCGCACATTTGGCAGAATTTTACCGTAAAAAACGCTTTTGTATTTACAGTAAAAAAAAAACAAGCACAGAACACAAAATGTTCCTGTTAATACGACAGTGCTTGTTTTTTTTTTTTACTGTAAATACAAAACCGAGCGGCCATTTTTTAGCTCAGTTGCCAGAATATTACAGCGTTGGATTTGTGTTACTGTAAATACAAAACAACTTTTTAGGGTAAAATTCTGCCAACTGAGCGGACAGTTTTCTACTAAAAAAAACATATTTTTACAGTAAAAAAAAACAATCAGCTCCATTGCCAAAATGTTCCTGTTAATATGACAGTGCTTGTTTTTTTTTTTTACTGTAAATACAAAACCGCTTTTTTACAGTAAAATTCCGCCAACTGAGAAACCATTTTTTTACCGTAAAAACTGTACATTTTACGGCGTAGTACCACAGCTTTTTACAGTAATATTACTGTAAAAAGCTGTGGTACTACGCCGTAAAATCTACACTTGTTGTTTTTACGGTAAAAAAATGGTTACTTAGTTGGCAGAATTTTACCGTAAAAAACAGTTTTGTATTTACAGTAAAAAAAAACAAGCACAATGTTTTTTTTAGTAGAAAACTGTCCGCTCAGTTGGCAGAATTTTACGATAAAAAAGTAGTTTTGTATTTACAGTAACAAAAATGCAAGACTGTAATATTCTGGCAATTGAGCTGACAATTTGCACTGTAAAAAATCAGCATAGGAAATTGTGTAATAATTTCACCGTTTTTACGGTAAAAAAAAATTGATAGATCCGGTTTGGCAGAATTTTACTGTAAAAAATTCATTTAAATAACACCGTAAATTTTACAGCAAAAAATTGGCAAACTAAACAGCCAGTTTATTTTTTACTGTAAAAAGATGTGGCACTAGACCATAAAAGCTACACTTGTTGTTTTTTTGTAGAAAACTGTCCACTCAGTTGGCAGAATTTTAGGGTACAAAAGTAGTTTATCATTTAATAATTTTAGCGACGTAGCTCTCCACGAGAAGCAGTTTGTAAAATCACCGTTCAACTTTGAAGTGAAGTTAGCAAGTTGTCGCTACAGTTTGTCCCTTCTAGTCGGCAGGAGGACACGGCCGCCTGGTGTCACATCCATCATTGTTGTCCGGCTCGTCCTCTGCGTATTCATGAGTCCTCGCCTCGCCTCGGCGGGGTAAATGGATCAGAACGTGCGGTGGACAAACGCGGCGAGGACGAGAGTTCAAGTTGACTCTGGTCGTAGATTGTTAAAAGATACCAGAGTGGATTTACGACATGTGTTGTTTGTCTCCTCGCTCGCATCTCCACGTATCTGCTGCCCTGCAGCAAATATTCACCTTGCATTCATTCATTCATTCTGCAGTGCCCATGCTGGAGCCTATCCCAGCTGACCTAACCCTCCTTTTAAACCCTGGTGTCCAAAGTGCGGCCCGCAGCACAGTTAGCTTTTTGGCTAATTTTGCAGGGATACACATTAGCATCCAATAACTTGTTACTTTTGAATGATACCTGTTAGCATGTTAACGTTAGCATCCTAGATTTTTTATTTTTAGCTAATTTTGCAGGTATACACTTTAGCATCAAATATTTAGTTAATTTTGAATGATACCTGTTAGCATTCTAGCTTCTTTTTTTTTATTAGCAAATTTTGGAGGAATAAACCTCAACATCAATTTGTTACTTGAGGATTTATACCTGTTAGCATCCTAGATTATTTATTTTTAGCTATTTTTGCAGGTATACACTTTAGCATCGAATAAATTACTTTTGAATGATACCTGTTAGCATTCTAGCTTTTTTTTATTAGCTAATTTTGTCGGTATAAACCTCAACGTCAAATTTGTTACTTGACGAATGATACCTGTTAGCATGTTAACGCTAGCATTCTGATTTTTTTAAATTTTCTTTTAGCAAATTTTGCAGGTACACACCTCAGCGTCAAATATTTAGTTATTTTTGAATGATACCTGTTAGCATTTTAGCTTTTTTTAATTAGCTAATTTTGTCGGTATAAACCTCAACGTCAAATTTGTTACTTTTGAATGATACCTGTTAGCATGTTAACGTTAGCATTCTGATTTTTTTAAATTTTCTTTTAGCAAATTTTGCAGGTACACACCTCAGCGTCAAATATTTAGTTACTTTTGAATGATACCAGTTAGCATTTTAGCTTTTTTTAATTAGCTAATTTTGTCGGTATAAACCTCAACGTCAAATATTTTGTTACTTGACGAATGATACCTGTTAGCATGTTAACGCTAGCATTCTGATTTTTTTTAATTTTCTTTTAGCAAATTTTGCAGGTACACACCTCAGCGTCAAATATTTAGTTACTTTTGAATGATACCTGTTAGCATTTTAGCTTTTTTTAATTAGCTAAGTTTGTCGGTATAAACCTCAACGTCAAATTTGTTACTTTTGAATGATACCTGTTAGCATTTTAGCTTTTTTTAATTAGCTATTTTTGTCCGTATAAACCTCAACGTCAAATTTGTTACTTGACGAATTATACCTGTTAGCATCCTAGATTTAAATTTTTTTTAAGCTATTTTTGCAGGTATTCACTTTAGCATCGAATAAGTTGTTACTTTTGAATGATACCTGTTAGCATGTTAACGTTAGCATCCTAGATTTTTTATTTTTAGCTAATTTTGCAGGTATACACTTTAGCATCAAATATTTAGTTAATTTTGAATGATACCTGTTAGCATTCTAGCTTTTTTTTTTTATTAGCAAATTTTGGAGGAATAAGCCTCAACATCAATTTGTTACTTGAGGATTTATACCTGTTAGCATCCTAGATTATTATTTTTTTTAGCTATTTTTGCAGGTATACACTTTAGCATCGAATAAATTACTTTTGAATGATCCATGTTAGCATTCTAGCTTTTTTTATTAGCTAATTTTGTCGCTATAAACCTCAACGTCAAATATTTTGTTACTTGACGAATTATACCTGTTAACATCCTATATTTTAATTTTTTAGCTAATTTTGCAGGTATACACTTTAGCATCAAATAAATTACTTTTGAATGATACCTGTTAGCATTCTAGCTTTTTTAATTAGCTAATTTTGTCGGTATAAACCTCAACGTCAAATATTTTGTTACTTGATGAATTATACCTGTTAGCATCCTAGATTTTTTATTTTTTAGCTAATTTTGCAGGTATACACTTCAGCATCGATTAAATTACTTTTGAATGATACCCGTTAGCATCCTAGATTTTTATTTTTTAGCAAATTTTGCAGGTATACACTTTAGGATCGAATATTTAGTTACTTTTGAATGATACCTGTTAGCATTCTAGCTTTTTTAATTAACTAATTTTGTCGGTATAAACCTCAACGTCAAATATTTTGTTACTTGACGAATTATACCTGTTAGCATGTTAACGTTAGCATCCTAGATTTTTTATTTTTAGCAAATTTTGCAGGTATACACTTTAGCATCAAATATTTAGTTACTTTTGAATGATACCTGTTAGCATTCTAGCTTTTTTTTTCTATTAGCAAATTTTGGAGGAATAAACCTCAACATCAATTTGTTACTTGAGGATTTATACCTGTTAGCATCCTAGATTATTTATTTTTAGCTATTTTTGCAGGTATACACTTTAGCATCGAATAAATTACTTTTGAATGATCCATGTTAGCATTCTAGCTTTTTTTATTAGCTAATTTTGTCGGTATAAACCTCAACGTCAAATTTGTTACTTGACGAATTATACCTGTTAGCATGTTAACGTTAGCATTCTGATTTTTTTTAATTTTCTTTTAGCAAATTTTGCAGGTACACACCTCAGCGTCAAATATTTAGTTATTTTTGAATGATACCTGTTAGCATTTTAGCTTTTTTTAATTAGCTAATTTTGTCGGTATAAACCTCAACGTCAAATTTGTTCCTTTTGAATGATACCTGTTAGCATGTTAACGTTAGCATTCTGATTTTTTAAAATTTTCTTTTAGCAAATTTTGCAGGTACACACCTCAGCGTCAAATATTTAGTTACTTTTGAATGATACCAGTTAGCATTTTAGCTTTTTTTAATTAGCTAATTTTGTCCGTATAAACCTCAACATCAAATTTGTTACTTGACGAATTATACCTGTTAGCATCCTAGATTTACATTTTTTTTTTAGCTATTTTTGCAGGTATTCACTTTAGCATCGAATAAGTTGTTACTTTTGAATGATACCTGTTAGCATGTTAACGTTAGCATCCTAAATGTTTTATTTTTAGCTAATTTTGCAGGTATACACTTTAGCATCAAATATTTAGTTACTTTTGAATGTTACATGTTAGCATTCTAGCTTTTTTTTATTAGCAAATTTTGGAGGAATAAACCTCAAAATCAATTTGTTACTTGAGGATTTATACCTGTTAGCATGTTATCATTAGCATCCTAGATTTTTTTTTTTTAGCTATTTTTGCAGATATACACTTTAGCATCGAATAAATTACTTTTGAATGATCCATGTTAGCATTCTAGCTTTTTTTATTAGCTAATTTAGTCGGTATAAACCTCAGCGTCAAATTTGTTACTTGACGAATTATACCTGTTAGCATCCTATATTTTTATTTTTTAGCTAATTTTGTTTCAGCATCGAATAAATTACTTTTGAATGATGCCTATTAGCATTCTAGCTTTTTTTAATTAGCTAATTTTGTCGGTATAAACCTCAACGTCAAATTTGTTACTTGACGAATTATACCTGTTAGCATGTTAACGCTAGCATTCTGATTTTTTTTAATTTTCTTTTAGCAAATTTCGCAGGTACACACCTCAGCGTCAAATATTTAGTTATTTTTGAATGATACCTGTTAGCATTTTAGCTTTTTTTAATTAGCTAATTTTGTCGGTATAAACCTCAACGTCAAATTTGTTACTTTTGAATGATACCTGTTAGCATTTTAGCTTTTTTTAATTAGCTAATTTTGTCCGTATAAACCTCAACGTCAAATTTGTTACTTGACGAATTATACCTGTTAGCATCCTAGATTTACATTTTTTTTAAGCTATTTTTGCAGGTATTCACTTTAGCATCGAATAAATTGTTACTTTTGAATGATACCTGTTAGCATGTTAACGTTAGCATCCTAGATTTTTAATTTTTAGCTAATTTTGCAGGTATACACTTTAGCATCAAATATTTAGTTACTTTTGAATGATACATGTTAGCATTCTAGCTTTTTTTATTAGCAAATTTTGGAGGAATAAACCTCAACGTCAATTTGTTACTTGAGGATTTATACCTGTTAGCATCCTAGATTTTTTTTTTTTTAGCTATTTTTGCAGGTATACACTTTAGCATCGAATAAATTACTTTTGAATGATCCATGTTAGCATTCTAGCTTTTTTTATTAGCTAATTTTGTCGGTATAAACCTCAACGTCAAATTTGTTACTTGACGAATTATACCTGTTAGCATCCTATATTTTTATTTTTTAGCTAATTTTGTTTCAGCATCGAATAAATTACTTTTGAATGATACCTATTAGCATTCTAGCTTTTTTAATTAGCTAATTTTGTCGGTATAAACCTCAACGTCAAATAATTTGTTACTTGACGAATTATACCTGTTAGCATGTTAACGTTGGCATCCTAGATTTTTTATTTTTTAGCTAATTTTGCAGGTATACACTTCAGCATCGATTAAATTACTTTTGAATGATACCTGTTAGCATCCTAGATTTTTATTTTTTAGCTAATTTTGCAGGTATACACTTTAGCATCGAATAAATTGTTACTTTTGAATGATACCTGTTAGCATTCCGGCTTTTGTAGGGTGTTGTCTTGCTGCCACTTTAGTTAGTGTTGTTGTTCTGATGCATTCAATGAGGCTGGGTTTTCCCAGTCTCCACCAGTAGAGTGTTGTCTTGCTTCCACTTTAATTAGTGTTGTTGTTGTTCTGATGCATTCAATGAGGCTGGGTTTTCCCAGCTTCCACCAGTAGAGTGTTGTCTTGCTGCCACTTTAATTAGTGTTGTAGTTGTTCTGATGCATTCAATGAGGCTGGGTTTTCCCAGTTTCCACCAGTAGAGTGTTGTCTTGCTGCCACTTTGGTTATTTGTTGTTGTTCTGATGCATTCAATGAGGCTGGGTTTTCCCAGTCTCCACCAGTAGAGTGTTGTCTTGCTGCCACTTTAATTAGTGTTGTTGTTGTTCTGATGCATTCAATGAGGCTGGGTTTTCCCAGTTTCCACCAGTAGAGTGTTGTCTTGCTGCCACGTTAATTAGTGTTGTTGTTGTTGTTCTGATGCATTCAATGAGGCTGGGTTTTCCCAGTCTCCACCAGTAGAGTGTTGTCTTGCTGCCACATTAATTAGTGTTGTTATTGTTCTGATGCATTTAATGAGGCTGGGTTTTTTCAGTTTCCACCAGTAGTGTTGTCTTGCTGCCACTTTAATTAGTGTTGTTGTTCTGATGCATTCAATGAGGCTGGGTTTTCCCAGTTTCCACCAGTAGAATGTTGTCTTGCTGCCACTTTAATTAGTGTTGTTGTTGTTGTTCTGATGCATTCAATGAGGCTGGGTTTTCCCAGTTTCCACCAGTAGAGTGTTGTCTTGCTGCCACTTTAATTAGTGTTGTTGTTGTTCTGATGCATTCAATGAGGCTGGGTTTTCCCAGTTTCCACCAGTAGAGTGTTGTCTTGCTGCCACTTTAATAAGTGTTGTTGTTGTTCTGATGCATTCAATGGGGCTGGGTTTTCCCAGTCTCCACCACTAGAGTGTTGTCTTGCTTGCACTTTAATTAGTGTTATTGTTCTGATGCATTCAATGAGACTGGGGTTTCCCAGTTTACACCAGTAGAGTGTTGTCTTGCTGCCACTTTAATTAGTGTTGTTGTTGTTGTTCTGATGCATTCAATGAGGCTGGGTTTTCCTAGCTTCCACCAGTAGAGTGTTGTCTTGCTGCCACTTTAATTATTGTTGTTTTTGTTCTGATGCATTCAATGAGGCTGGGTTTTCCCAGTTCCCACCAGTAGAGTGTTGTCTTGCTGCCACGTTAATTAGTGTTGTTGTTGTTCTGATGCATTCAATGAGGCTGGGTTTTCCCAGTTCCCACCAGTAGAGTGTTGTCTTGCTGCCACTTTAATTAGTGTTGTTGTTCTGATGCATTCAATGAGGCTGGGGTTTCCCAGTTCCCACCAGTAGAGTGTTGTCTTGCTGCCACTTTAGTTAGTGTTGTTGTTCTGATGCATTCAATGAGGCTGGGTTTTCCCAGTCTCCACACCAGTAGAGTGTTGTCTTGCTTGCACTTTAATTAGTGTTATTGTTCTGATGCATTCAATGAGGCTGGGTTTTCCCATTTTCCACCAGTAGAGTGGTGCTAGTGTTGACTTGCTGCCACTTTAATTAGTGTTGTTGTTCTGTTGCATTCAATGAGGCTGGGTTTTCCCAATTCCCACCAGTAGAGTGTTGTCTTGCTGCCACTTTAATTAGTGTTGTTATTGTTCTGATGCATTCAATGAGGCTGGGTTTTCCCAGTTCCCACCAGTAGAGTGTTGTCTTGCTTGCACTTTAATTAGTGTTGTTGTTCTGATGCATTCAATGAGGCTGGGTTTTCCCAGTTCCCACCAGTAGAGTGTTGTCTTGCTGCCACTTTAATTAGTGTTGTTGTTGTTCTGATGCATTCAATGAGGCTGGGTTTTCCCAGTTTCCACCAGTAGAGTGTTGTCTTGCTGCCAATTTAATTAGTGTTGTTGTTCTGATGCATTCAATGAGGCTGGGTTTTCCCAGTTTCCACCAGTAGTGTTGACTTGCTGCCACTTTATATAGTGTTGTTGTTGTTCTGATGCATTCAATGAGGCTGGGTTTTCCCAGTTTCCACCACGAATTATACCTGTTAGCATCCTATATTTTTATTTGTTAGCTAATTTTGCAGGTATACACTTCAGCATCGAATAATTTGAGCATGGATTGGATGGAATGGGGGAGGTTTTGAGGGTGGTCCGAGGTCTAAGGTCCAAGGTGGTCCTCCTTCACATCCACTCAAACGTCACGTTGGTGTTTGTGCTGCTGGTGTAGGTTCTTGCCTCCCGAGGACGTGGTGAATCACGGACATATGTTTGTTTGTTTGGGACGTGCTGACTCTGAGGGGATGTGACCCGCTGGGCCTGGCCCACTTGGAGGCTCTGACAATCTGCTGCTCTGCCCTGGAAGCGCCAAGCAAAGTGGGCGGGGCTAATGTGGCGTTCTGCTCATGTGACGCCTCGGGTGGACCGAGTTTTTTTCTTCTTTTGTGGAGAGTCTTGGTCGGGTCTCTGTGCTGACGGCGGCGTGGATGAGACTTCACACGTTCACACCGCCATCTCATTACAACACATTTGGAGATGGGGGACTTTTATTCTGAAATGCCACAACACGGACAGAAGTATTGGGACGGCTGTGGCTTGTCTGAGGGGATGGTGTCGGCCAGGGGTCCCCAAACTACGGCCCGCTAGCGTCCAAAACCCGGCCCGCGGGTAGTCCCGAGTAAAACAATTTTCAAATTTTTTATTTTATTTTTTAATGTATCCTTTTTCGCCCATTTATCAATCCATTTTCTACCACTTGTTACTGGGTATAAAAAAAAATATACATACATATTTTATTTTTATTTTTTTAATCTATCCTTTTTCGCCCATTTATCAATCCTTTTTCTACCGCTTGTTACTGGGTTAAAAAATGTATCATTTTTATTTTTAATTTTTAATTTTTAAAAAATCTGTCCTCTTTCGCCCATCCATCGATCCATTTTTTACCGTTACTTACTGGGTAAAATAAAGGGGAAAAAAAGTTGTAATTTTTTTTTTTTTCATCTATCCTTTTTTCCCATCCATCAATCCATTTTATACCGCTTGTTACTGGGTTTAAAAATAAAAATACAAATCTAATCTATCCTTTTTTCCCATCCATCAATTCATTTTCTACCGCTTGTTACTGGGTTGAAAAATGGGGGGACATTTTTTTTTTTTTTTTTTTTTTTTTCTTTCCGTTTGTTGTTTTTCGCCCATCCATCAATCCATTTTCTACCGCTTGTTACTGGGTTTAAAAAAATAAAAATAAAAATAATATATATCTATATATTTTTTTTTTATTTTATTTTTTTTTTAATCTGTCCTTTTTCTCCCATCTATCAATTCATTTTTTTACCACTTGTTACTGGGTTGAAAACGAAAAAAATAAAATAAAATTTTAATTATTATTTTTTTAATTCGTCCTTTTTCACCCATCCATCAACCCATTTTCTCCCGCTTGTTACTGGGTAAAATAAATAATTTTTTTTTTTTTTTTTTTTTTCATCTGTCGTTTTTCGCCCATCCATCAATCCATTTTCTACCGCTTGTCACTGGGTTAAAAAAAATATATATTTTTTTGTTTATTTATTTATTTATTTATTTTTTTTAATCTGTCCTTTTTCGCCCATCCATCAACCAATTTTCTCCCGCTTGTTACTGGGTAAAATAAATATTTATTTTTTTTTTTTTTTTTTTCATCTGTCGTTTTTTGCCCATCCATCAATCCATTTTCTACCGCTTGTCACTGGGTTAAAAAAAAAAAATATATTTATTTATTTATTTATTTATTTATTTATTATTTATTTATTTTTTTTAATCTGTCCTTTTTCGCCCATCCATCAACCAATTTTCTACCGCTAGTTACTGGGTAAAAAACAATACAAAAAAAAAAAATACAAAAAAAAAATATATATATATACTGTATATGTATGTATATATTATAACATTTGTCCCATGTTTTATGTATTAACATCTTAATGAATGAACGAGAATCACAGTTCTCAGCATTGTCTTACAATTTAGTCTTCCAAGACAACCTGAAGATCGTTACAACGCCCGCCGGCTGTGGCTTGTCTGAGGGGATGGTGTCAGCCAGGGGTCCCCAAACTACGGCCCGCCAGCGTCCAAAACCCGGCCTGCGGGTAGTCCCGAGTAAAACATTTTTTT